>NC_058408.1:3255178-3511825 GCF_002201575.2 Neomonachus schauinslandi | reverse complement strand
AGTATTCTTGGCTGCATATTTTTCTCATTTAGTGCTCTGAATATATCCTGCCAGTCCTTTCTGGCCTGCCAGGTCTCTGTGGATAGGTCTGTTGCCAATCTAATGTTTCTACCCTTGTAGGTTACTTATCTCTTCTCCCGAGCTGCTTTCAGGATTTTCTCTTTGTCTCTGAGACTCGTAAGTTTTACTATTAGATGTCGGGGTGTTGACCTATTTTTATTGATTTTGAGAGGGGTTCTTTGTGCTTCCTGGATTTTCATGCCTGTTTCCTTTCCCAAATTAGGGAAGTTCTCTGCTATAATTTGCTCCATTATACCTTCTGCCCCTCTCTCTCTTTCTTCTTCTTCTGGGATCCCAATTATTCTAATGTTGTTTCGTCTTATGGTATCGCTTATCTCTCGAATTCTGCCCTCGTGATCCAGTAGTTGTTTATCTCTCTTTTTCTCAGCTTCTTTATTTTCCATCATTTCATCTTCTATATTACTGATTCTCTCTTCTGCCTCATTTATTCTAGCAGTTAGCGCCCCCATTTTTGATTGCACCTCATTAATAGCCTTTTTGATTTCTACTTGGTTGGATTTTAGTTCTTTTACTTCTCCAGAAAGGGTTTCTCTAATAACTTCCATATTTTTTTTCAAGCCCAGCTAGTATCTTTAAAATGATGATTCTGAACTCTAGATCTGACATCGTACTAATGTCCGTATTGAGTAGGTCCCTGGCAGTCAGTACTACCTCTTGTTCTTTTTGTTGAGGCGATTTTTTCCGTCTTGTCATTTTGTGCAGAGGAGAATAGATTAATGACAGAACAAAATGCTAGCAGAGTAACAACGTCCCCAGAAAATATACTCTAAACAAATCAGAAAAAACCTTCCAGAAAGTGGTCGCTTTTCTGATGAGAGAGTTGTTGCTCTTCTTTTCTTCGATCTCCTGTTGAGTTTGTAGGTGTTCAGAATGGTTTGATCCCTATCCAGCTGAATTCCTGAGACCAGACGAAATCCAGGTCTCCTACTCCTCCGCCATCTTGCTCCCGGATACATTTATTACTTTACTGTGGTGATTATATATGGTGTTTGTGTATGTTCACACTCATCACATTGTATACATTACATATGTTCTTTGTATACAAATTATATCTCAATAAATTTGTTAAAAATGAAATAGACTGGTTCACACTATGCTAAATCATCAGAAATACAATTTTACCAATTAAAATTTTTTCAGGTCCCTCATGTGATGTTTTTCTTTAACTTGAGTATAGTTGACACACAACATTACATTAGTTTCAGGTGTACAATATAGTGATTCAACTTCTCTATATGTCATGCTGTGCTCCCCACAAATGTAGACACCATCTGTCACCACACAACACTATTACAACATCACTGACTATATTCCCTATGCTGTAACTTTTATTCCCATGGCTTATTATTATTTTTGAATTTCAAGGGAAAGTATTATAAGAAGTTAGACAAGGAAAATAGGCCACCAAGTCACAAGAATAAATGTTAGACAAAACTCAAGAGAGAAAGAAAGCATGTTTTCCCATCCAAAATCTGATACTTATTTTCAAGAAGATTCTATAACAAAAGCAACTAGATTATAGAGAAGAAGGGAGAGGAGGAGGAGGAGGAAAATGAGGAGGAGGAGAAGGAGGAGGAAGATGAGGAGGAGGAGGAGGAGGAGGAGAACTTTGGGTTTTCCACAGAGAACAGAGCAGTGGATTGAGCACATAGAGTACAGAATAATCCTGTGAAAAAAGGTGAGATATTGACTGTCAATAGAGAGGTGAGCAGGACCAATGTGAATTGTTCAGGGTAAGAGAGATCCACATGCATTTGTGGCATGAGAAAAAAATGACATTGTCCCCTCACTTCAATATTGGCACAAAACCCCAATGACATGTCTGTTATGAAATGATCTTATTTTCTATTAAATATTTTTTCAAGTTTTTTTTTCTGGTGTCAGTATATTCCTTCAAGACTTTCCACATGTGTGTCTTCATGTGAGAAGAGCAGGACCAACACAAAAGTGCTCTTTGCATGACTCCCTGATAGACACTCATACCTGGGGCAATAGCCATCATGCTGGAGAAAGTAGTTTGCCATGTTCAGAGTGATAAGTACAATCAGGAAAAAATACTTGATGACAACTCTGATCCTAAAATCTAATGGGAGAAGAATATGGTGGGGATCTTTCTGCTAATTAACCCCACGAGTGAAAGTGATGCTCTCCACTGTGGTGCAGGTCAGGAATCCCCTATGACACCCACTTCCCCTTCCTGCTATTCGCTGGGATGCCTGTGAAAATAGTTCTAAGTCCCATTTTGGAGGGTTGGAGGAATATCAAGGATGCAGAGACCCAGACAGGGGAGCCCCTGTGGTTTTTGGTAGAAGTGAGTTCAGAAGGCTGTCTTGAGAAAGAATTCACTCACCATGCAAATAAGAACGTCATAACCTGGGGACTCAGAGGCTTCAAATGTTGGTGGGGTGCAACAGCAAGTGTAGGGGGAGACTATGCCAGGCACAGGTATATATGAAACAGAATACTCCATTATGATGCCATCTTTTGAGAGGTGACTTTTTCCAGACTTGATTAGGACTGTCACTCAAAGTAAATTGTCATACTTCCCTTTCCAAACAGTCCCTAATTTTCTTTGTTCACTTGTCCAAGGCTGTCTCGTGGGCTAAATTATAATTTCACCCAGTAGCTTGGCTCCAAGTTAATTTATTTGACACCAACCATTTTTTACATGCCAACCCTGTTCTAGCTTACTGCCCTGAAGGAAGAGCCTGGCCTAGAGAACGAAAAACAGGTAGTTGATAATTATTTTGAAACATGATACATACACTACAGAAACCCCAGTGTAATAGTGCCCAATATTCTGGAGTGTTTACTACATTCCTGGCACTACTTTAAAGCACTGAAATTATGTTTACACATATTGGTAGGGGCGGTCAAGTGTCTGGGTTGGAGCGTGTCACTAGAGATACAGTGCACGGATTTATATTCTGAGTTCAGCTGAGAATCCCTGGGCAGTGTTTCATCTGCCTGTGCCCAAGTCTTCTCATCTGTAAAATGGGGATAATCTTACCTCATTAGAGCATTAGTAAGAAATATAGCTTGTGCTTGGGGCAGTGCTTGCCTCAGTAAGTGACTCAATACCCCAGCATACTATACAGTGCTGTTATTGTTATTAAAAGTGTCTAGCTATTCTTGAAGCCTTACGTGCCAGTGTTAATATTTTCTTCATCTTACAAAAGAGGAATTAAAGACATAGAAAGGTGAAATAACTTGAGCTAGGCCAGGGGGTTTATAAACAGTGGAGAGGATCTGTTTCTGACATGCAGACTTTTGACCAGGATTACATATTGCTTTTGTGTCAGGAGAGGGGGCAGAGTAAGGAGTGGTGGCTACACCACAGTCAGAAGACATGGTAGACTCAGGAGCCTATGGTGATCCCACAAAGCAGTGTGCACGAGGAGACTCTAGGGGAAGAGCATTGATGCTAGAAGGGGAAGCTGGAGTGAGTTCTGGTCAGATATGTGGGTTTGGAGCTCATGAACCCACTGGGGAAAAACATCTGTAAGTTGTAATAGTTGAGATCTTGTAAGTGGATGAGATCAGCACAGGAGCAAATAGAATTATCGAGAGCAGAGTGGATGAGCAAATAGAGCTATTGAGAGCAGAGAGCCTGAGGGAAATGAGCACCTGGGGAAGAATTTAAGAAAAGCAGCCATGTTAATAAGAGAGAGACGAGGAGAAGTAAGAGTAAGGATGGTAGAATGAATACAACTAAGTGGAACAAAAGAAAAGGCCCAAGCCAGAACCACCTCTGAGAGCCACTGGGAATATATACTGTAACTCCTATTATGTTTATTTTTATTCATGCCTCTTACTCTTAGGGATGGAATCCCAGAAGTGGAGGAGGAAAGCCTCAGGTAACAGTGATGAACTGTGTCCAGTGCCAGAGGACAGCAGAGTCTCCATTAGCATGGGCAGACAGGGCTTCGCGAAGCTTGGTGGGAAGAGCTTCAGTGCAGAAGTGGGGGAGAGAGTAAACACCAGTGTTGTAGGAACATGAGAGGCGCAGGGAGCTGGGTTTTACCACCCTTTCAAGAAGTTGCCTGTTGGGCAATGATTAAGTCCTGTGCAGATATTTACTTAATCTTCAGATTCCCTATTAGATAGGCACTATTTTTAATCTCATTTTTGCAAACAAGTACTTGAGCCTAAAAGATTAAGTAATTTGCCCAAAGACACGTAGATAGTAAGAGGCTCAATTGGGGTTTCAGGGTAGACTCCAGGCCTACTTTCTAATCCCCTAGAACAGAAATCTCCAAAGAGGAATGTGCAAGATGGTCCAATGGGATGGAAAGAAAAAAATAATACAACTTCTAGTGTGTTTCTTTTTATTCGTGCCCCTTACTTCTAAAATTTAATATTATAATATATGCATATATTTTGAATTATTAAATCATAATACAGTAAGTGTGTGCAACTTACAAATGCAAATAGTTGTTATATTACAGGTTAATTGCACCATTAAAAACATTTAGACACCTGTTTCTGTGATTGTGATTGTGAAGGAGTGAGAAAGCATGTCAAATACTAGTCAATATGCACAAGAGTGTGACATTAGGAAAAAATAAAACCTTCAAATTATTTTGTTATTCATTTGAGTTATTTAGCTGTACACCATCCTTTCTTCTCCACCTTCTTGTGAGCTGGTGTGTGCCCTCTCCTTCATTCACAGGGAGCTCTGCTGAGCGTATGGAGAGTGCAAACGTGTCAGCAGTGATGGAATTTATCTTCACTGGCTTCCCCCAGCTCCAGGATGGTCGCCTCCTGTTCTTCTTTCCCTTACTCTTCATCTACACCTTTATTGTCATTGGGAATATATTGATTTTATTTGCTGTGAGGCTGGATGCATGTCTCCACAATCCCGTGTACAATTTCATCAGCATCTTCTCCTTCTACACCACAGCCAGCATTCCCAAGATGCTCTCCAACCTCATCAGTGAGAAGACCATCTCCATTACAGGCTGCCTCTTGCAGATGTACTTCTTCCATTCACTTGGGGATTTGGAGGGGATCTTGTTGATCACCATGGCCATTGACAGGTACGTTGCCATCAGCAACCCTCTCTACTACCAAATGATCATGACCCCGTGGCTGTGTGCTCAGCTCTCTGTGTCTTCAGCTTCTTCATCTTGCTTCTTGAGATTGTAATGATTTCCACATTGCCCTTCTGTGGGCCCAACCAAATCCATCAGAACTTCTGTGAACTGGTCCTCATGCTGAGGCTGGCCTGTATTGACATGTTCATGATTCTGGTTGAAGATGTGATCCATGCTGTGGCCATCATCACTACCGTCCTAATCATTGCCCTGTTCTATATCAGAATTGTCACTGTGATCTTGAGGGTACCCTCTGCTGAGGGTTGGCAAAAGACCTTTCTACCTGTGTCGGCCATCTCACTGTCTTCCTGATTTTCTTTGGCACTGTGTCCCTCATGTACTTGCATTTCAATGCCATCTATCCCCCAGTTTTGGACACAGCTATTGCACTGATGTTTACTATCCTTGCCCCCATTCTTCAATCCCATCATTTATAGTCTGAGAAACAAGGACATGAAAAATGCAATTAGAAAACTCTTCCATCTTTGGAAAGAGTTGAACACATCTAGAGGTTAATTTTGAGCTGCATGTCCCCTTCGACTGTTTTAATGTTTCTCCAACAGATTAAAAAATGAAACTACTCTATACCTATTTCTTGTCACACTGAACTTTCTGTCTGTTCTCCTGATTACTTTCCCTTATATCTAGGAAAACACATTTGTACTCTCTGTCATAGCTATAACACCTGATGTATATACGGTCAAGAATTTTATCATGGGGTTGAAGGCTTTGCTTGCTTTCTTCTGAAGAGCTATAATTAAAAGAAAACTCACTTACCCCTTCAGAAGCTGGCCATGTGCTTCAGGTGATAGATCTCGGGAAAGTTTTCTATTTCATGACAGATCATGGATTACCTGATAAGGTTTGTCGGAAAGCAGATATCATATAAAAAGCAAAAATAATACTTAAGGAAGTAAATTATACTTTTATTTTTAGTTATGTAATTCACTCTCCATTAGAATAATAAGCATATACATTTAGTAAGACTAAATTATTACTACCGTAATAATGGCATGCCAAGTAAAGTTGGGACATGTTTGCTTCGAAAGTCTGAATGCCACCAGGATGCCACCATCAACAGAGAAAAAGTGCACATTAGTGACTACCTCTAATAGACTTGGCCTACACCCATATTTGCCATAAGAATTCTGAGTCCTATCACAGAAACAATGAAAATTAAAGGGCTGCTGATACAGGAGAGGAGGCTTCGGATACAATGAACAAACTTCAGTCCTACACGGCATCCCACGCTGTACCCAGTGATTTTGAACATGAGTCATAGTCATCAAAAATAAAGAAAGCAAACAAAAGTAGATAAGGAAACAAAAAACTATCCAACAAAATCTATACTTGACTAAGGCGTGCACCTCATGGCTTCATGGTACCCTTGCCAGAAAATGTGTTTTCCTGCTCTGTGGGCAACCAGAATTCACATGGTTGTGTCAGCATTCCTAAGTCTGCAGCAGCAGGTGTTGGAAAGACAAATGCACCAGGGGAGCAGGAGAATCCACAGAAAGACCGTGGAGTACGTGTAATGCATTTGAGATATGCTCCCACATGCCAACACTCGTTATTGTCAGTTAAGTATTATATAACTTCCCATACCGAAGGTAAACAAACCAAAAAATTTAGAAATGATTCTGTTAATCTAAAAGTGTACTGATTTCTCCAAGTGTCACAAAGGGTTTGATATAGTTCAACTGTTTATACTTTTCTTGTGGTGCATTTAAAACAAGAGTGGGGAGAAGAAATTTTTTCTTGCTTCTGAAAGCAACAAACTTGTTGGAATTAGAGAATAAAGAGACTGTGCAAATATGTCCTTCTATATTGCTGCCATTGGTGCCCATCTGCCAACAAGAAACTCACTTCAGTTCCACTGGGGCAACTCTTAAGATTCACGCTGACAGAGGAGGCAGGTCTGCTAACAAGGGCACATTATTAAGAAGGGGGCACTATTGTCATTCAACCCTTTCACTCTCTAGACTTCCTAACACCTGGATGAGGACAAATTCAGACTAATGAAGCATTTCTTTTTCCTAAAGCAAATTAAGTCACTCTCATTTCTTGTTAATTTATGCATTTTGTCATAGAAATAATTTTATTTCTGGAAACAGTGAACAGAGGAACCACAGATTATATCTGAAAAGTAAAGTTGCCAAATGTTGCTGATACTAAAAACAGATTAGTTTCTATGGGGGGAAAATAGATAATCTAGATGAAATTGTATATTCAAGGGAGCATATAAAATATTTTTTAGCAATAAATTTCTGTAGTAGTACTACACTTGAGAGAGAAACACAAAGGAAAAAGATCTTCCCTGATTATTTTCAGTGGTTAAAAATAAATGTATTTTATGCAATGGTAATTAATATGAATTTGTTTTTGTAATGTATTCTAAGATGTCACCAACTTCCTTCTTCCTAACACTGCATACCTTTGAGCCACGTTCACTAATCACATTCACAACGAAGGACATGACCCCATTGTTATACTACTGTATCAAGAACCTTCTAAGATATTTTCTATAAGAATGATGAATAGAAAAAAAGTTAATATATATTTGTTGTATTTTACAACATTTGCAACAAACTGTAAATAAGATGGTATACAAGAACTATACACCAATCTTTCATATATTTTGTTGAGAAAAATAGGAAATTTAAAGAGTTCATCAGAATCAATGGGAATAATTTGAAGGAGAGCCCCATGTATGTTGTTGGAAGGAAAAAGTGGACATTCTTCCACTGTCTTCTTTAGTACTGGCTCATTTTTCCAAATGACATGTTTTCACAGAAATTGTTCTATTTTTTCTTCACTAATTTATTCACAATACTTAACATGCCAACAAATCACCTTCAACACTGTCCTATTTCTTGTGTGTTTTTTAAGGATGGGGTCCTACCAAAGTTGTTCTTTGTATGGAACCCTCCCATTCCATACCAAGATGGAGACTGGTTAAATCATAATGAGAATAAGGAAAAGGTGGTAACAATGGTCACCAGGATCTGTGAGTCTTCCTTGGAGCATTGACTCCCCTTTGACCTGGGGATCTAATGAGAAGAAAGTGCAGAAGTATTCTGATAATTGACCCCATGAGAGAAAAGATTGCTTTCTACTTATTAGCAGGAGATAAAGCCTCAGTGGAGCTCATTTCCCCTCTAGTGTGTTCTGTAGGATGTCTATAACAACACTTCCAGAGAGGGTGAAAGGACATTTGGAAATGCAGAGACCCAGGGAAAGACCCATTTGGCAGAGGTGAGTTTAGGGTCACTGGAGTCTGGGGAGAAAGCATCCATTTCCTATACTTGGGATGAAACACAACCTGAAGACTCAGTGAAGATTTGGGGAGGCTTGAATTTGGGCACTGTCCTAAGGCTTCTGAGAAAGTTCTATCTTTGGAGCTCTGGGTTCTGCATATTTTCAATCAGAAATTATACCCAGTTATTTAGACCATATGATGGTCTAAGATATGAATGCTTATACTTTCCTTCCCACCTGCCTTGTTTCTGGATTTTTCTGGTTTTAATGATGTTTGTAGTCTGCTTCAAACCTATTCATTATAAAAGAAGCTACTTTCAAGTGCTTAAGACATGCTAGGAGGTATGAAAGACAAAAAGCTGATCCCACCCTGATCGAAGCTCACCATGTAGTGAAATTAAACAGAAAGAATTACAATGAAAAATGGTAAGGTTTATGGTAGAGGCCCTGTGGAGGACACATAGATGAGAAAGCTCAGATGTGTGTGTATGTGTGTGTGTGTGCATGTGTGCACACGTGTGCATATGTGTGAGCACATGTACACATGTGTGAATGTCAGAAAGGAGATGAGAGAACAGCAACAGTCGTGAGGCTTCTGACAGGACGCAGTGGCTGAGCTGAAACCTGAAGGAAGCCCAGGAATATCCCAGTGAAGAAGAGTGAGTCCAAAGGCCTTCCAAGACAAGGGTTGATATTCACAAAGCCATCCCAGGGAAATGGCGGTGAGCTCTGAAAACTGCCATAGCAGAGCAGGAGAGAGGGGCAGGTGGGGATACAGGATCTGTGGGTCTAAAGTCCAGGAAACACACCTGTGCTGGAGACAGAGGTTTGATAACTATGCGTTGCTTATCAACAGACAGTGCAAAAGGACATGATTTTAGGGGCCACTGCAGGAACTTGCAATATATAGCCATGTACCAAATGGGTAGAGAAGATGGGTCCATAACACATAAAATAAGGAAACAATGACATAACACACACCTGGGAGGAAGCTTCCATATAAAACAGGGCAAACCTGGAGTGGAGTTTCATGAGAGCCATGGGAGAAAATCTTCAAGTAGCAGTGATCAGGAATTTCTTTTTTTTTTTTTTTTAAAGATTTCATTTATTTATTTGACAGAGAGAGAGAGCGAGAGAGGGAACACAAGCAGGGGGACTGGGAGAGGGAGAAGCAGGCTTCCTGCTGAGCAGGGAGCCCAATGTGGGGCTCGATCCCAGGACTTGGGATCATGACCTGAGCCGAAGGCAGACGCTTAACGACTGAGCCACCCAGGCACCCCAGTGATCAGGAATTTCTGGTGCAAAAGTATGGTCATAATATAATAATGGAAACTTTATATTGTTTTTCAGTTATTATGTCACTGACACATAGGACAGAATGGCTTTTGTAAGTGGCAGTAAAGAAAGATTTCACACAGCAAATGGTTGAAGAGAGAACAAATCTGAACAAGATGTTGTTAATATTACTCTTTCAGAAACCTGATCTAGGAAGGAAATGATAACAGATATTGAGCATTAATGCCAGGGACTTTGAGACATTAATTCATTTAATACTCACAACTCTGATCGGACTAATATGTTTTCAACTATAGAAGAAGATGCTGAGTCTCAGAGAGATTACATAACTGGTCCATTATCATCCAAATAACAGGTAGCAGGATGAGAATTCAGGCTTAGTATGTTTGATTGGATCTTATGCTATTAATCATTAATACTGTCTCCCAAATAAAAAGATTACAGATACAGGCAAGTCACTGGCTATTTTGAACCTGGGAAATGTCAAAACATAAAACACCAGGTAACCAAAATAATATTTATGTTTACACTGCATTGATTTCCTTCTCTGTTAGTTGGGTATAACCTCTCCCTCATTCACAGGTAGCTCTTCTGGGGATATGGAGAGTGCAAATCTATCTGCAGTGACTGAATTTCTCTTTACTGGCTTCCCAAACTCCAGGATGGTGGCTTCCTATACTTTTTTCCTTTACTTTTCATCTACAACTTTATTGTGATTAAGAACCTGTTGATCTTCTTTGCTGTGAGACTGGACACCCATCTCCACAATCTCATGCACAATTTCATCAGCATCTTCTCCTTCCTGGAGATCTGGTACACCACAGCCACCATCCCTAAGATGCTCTCCAACCTCATCAGTGAGAAGAAGACCATCTCTTTTATTGGCTGCCTCTTGCAGATGTACTTCTTCCATTCACTTGGAAACACTGAAGGAGGCTTGCTGACTCTCATGGCCATTGACAGGTACCTCACCACTGTAACCCACTCCGCTACCCAACCATCATGACCCCCCAACTATGCGCTCAGCTCTCTGCAGGCTCTTGTGTCTTTGGTTTTCTCATCCTTCTACCTGAGATTATGTGGATTTCTACCTTGCCTTTCTGTGGCCCCAACCAAATCCACCAGATCTTCTGTGATTTCACACCATTATTACATTTACCCTGTAGGGATGCCTCTGTGATCTTAGTGCAAGATATGATTCATGCTCTGGCCATTCTGATAACAGGTCTGATTATTTCTCTTTCTTACATCAGAATTGTCATTGTGATCCTGGGCTTTCCTTCAGTGGAGGGTCGTAAAAAGGCCTTCTCCACCTGTGCTGCCCACATTGCTGTTTTCCTGCTATTTTTTGGCAGTGTGGTCCTCATGTATCTCAGATTCTTTGCCACGTATACCCCATTTTGGGATGCTGCCATCGCTCTAACCTTCTCTGTCCTTGCTCCCTTTTTCAATCCCATAATATACAGCCTGGGAAATAAGGATATGAAAGATGCTATTAAGAAGATCCTTTGCCCTCAAAAGGTATTTAATGTATCTGGTAGGTGATTTAGACAGGAGTCCTCTATACAAATGGAGCTTCTTCACAAAATATTGACCCCACAAACTCTAGAACTTAAAATAATTACACAATTAGTCCAAATTTCTTCTCCAGGAGCTGGTAAGTAGACTGACGATGTTCTCTGAGGACTTACAGAGATGACCAACAGACAAATTCCACTCCTTGTTTTTTAGGATCAGTGGACTGTTTTCTTTCTTGTATCTCCCATTTTGTTTGATTTTAAATATGTTAATATTTATTTATTTATTTATTTATAGAAAGACAGAGAGAGTGGGGGAGGAGCAGAGTGGGGAGAGAGGGAGAGAAGCAGACTTCCTGCTGAACGCAGAGCCCCACGCCGGACTTGATCTCACCACCCCAAGATCATGACCCTAGCTGAAACCAAGAATCAGAGGCTTAACTGACTGAGCCACTCAGGACACCTCATGTTTGTTTGATTTTAATTTATTCTTTTATTTTAAAATGATTAATTGTATAAATATAAATAATACTCACAGGTATTGCCTTTTTTGATACAATCTCTTTACAAAGCTCCCAGTTACCTGATGGAACCCGTCACTCCCCATGACACTAAGGTGACTTGTCCAAGTTCTTTTAGGGAGTTATTGGACATTAAGCAGAAGCAAAGTTCCTGGCACCCAGACCATAGACTTGATCCCCTATCTTTGTTTCCTTTCTAGTCAGCCTTGTTGGTATTTTGAGATCTATGTACTGGTGTGCTTTGCATGTGATGCTGTCATGAACCCAGGCATCACAGACTGTATTTAGTATTATGTTAATTACTATAAAGAGAAGTTGAGTAGATCAGATCCCTACCCATGAGAACTTACCATCTTATGTAGGATCAGTGTGAGAGTATTAAAACATAATAAATGCATATATTTACATTTATAGTCAATGACATTTACTGATGATTTAATTAATCTAATAACTTGTCTGTTTTTCCTACCATATCAGTGCTAAGATATATAATTTGTGTAGTAGTTTTAATATAAAACTATGTGACTTGGTAATAAATATTTTAGAACTCAAAATTCTATGCTAAAATTTATTCATGTTTCTACAAAGTACTTATACCAATTCAGTTTAAATATGGCAAAATATTTCACTGATTGGATATACAAATTATTTCTCTCTTTTGAACCTCTATACTGTTTCCTATAACCATTCTTATAAATATGGCAATTATCATTTTTTGCATAAACTTCTTGCCATTTTCAAAAACTTGTTTCAAGATGAATTTCAAGGAACTGACTTATTAAAGTAAGATGTGCAAATACGTTTATAGCTATTGGTAAAGGTATTGTTTTTGCAAAGGTTGCACTAGTAATGCGTGAATGTGGCACTTTCAACATAACTTTAATAGCAACTGATATGATTAAATAAGAAGTCTTGTTATTCTGTGGAGCTGTCAGTTCTATCACTGACAAGTTGAAACTGCAGTAGGACTATAATAGAGTGATAAATTTCAGTAGTAAATTGAGTTATTAGTCCTGGTTCTTCACATCCCTATAACAGAATTATAACTCCACAAATTTGCAATGAATGGATTCATGGTGGGTAGTGTATACTTCCCTGCCCCACAACTTTGGATCAGCATTTTTCATTATTTGACAATCGGGATGTCAATGGACGTTCCTGAGATCAAATCTGTGCCCTTGTAGTTGGGTTTCCTCCCAGTAGCTGCTTCCCTTGCAGCATTGGACCCATGAGGCCATGTGCCTGAGAGTCCCTGGTTCAGAGAATGAGAGACATGTGGAGCTGACCTGAACCCAACCTGCCTGAAACCTGGCATCTGGAGTCCAGAACCAGAGCACTGAGTCAGGAGTCCAGCGTAACTCATCTTGTTGTAGCTGATGAACAGACCCATGAGTATGAGGCTAAATGATTATTGTTTTAATATCTGCTGTGTATGGGCTTTGTCTGACATTGTACCAGCCTGGGATGGCAGAAATTTAATAACTGTGCTTATTATCTGAATCTTGCTTTTTTTAAAATTTTTTTATTGTTATGTTAATCACCATACATTACATCATTAGTTTTTGATGTAGTGTTCTATGATTCATTGTTTGTGCATATCACCCAGTGCTCCATGCAGAACGTGCCCTCCTCAATACCCATCACCAGGCTAACCCATCCTCTCACCCCCCTCCCCTCTAGAACCCTCAGTTTGTTTTTCAGAGTCCATCGTCTCTCATGGTTTATCTCTCCCTCCGATTCCCCCCCTTCACTCTTCCCCTCCTGCTATCTTCTTCTTCTTCTTTTTTTTTTTAATTTTTCTTAACATACATTGCATTATTTGTTTCAGAGGTACAGATCTGTGATTCAACAGTCTTGCACAATTCACAGTGCTCACCATAGCACATACCCTCCCCAATGTCTATCACCCAGCCACCCCATCTCTCCCACCCCACCCCAGATTCCAGCAACCCTCAGTTTGTTTCCTGAGATTAAGAATTCCTCATATCAGTGAGGTCATATGATACATGTCTTTCTCTGATTGACTTATTTCGCTCAGCATAACACCCTCCAGTTCCATCCACGTCGTTGCAAATGGCAAGATCTCATTCCTTTTGATGGCTGCATAATATTCCACTGTATATATATCCCACATCTTCTTTATCAATTCATCTGTCGATGGACATCTGGGCTCTATCCACAGTTTGGCTATTGTGGACATTACTGCTATAAACATCGGGGTGCACGTACCCCTTCGGATCCCTACATGTGTATCTTTGGGGTAAATGCCCAGTAATGCAACTGCTGGATTGTATGGTAGCTCTATTTTCAACTTTTTGAGGAACCTCCATACTGTTTTCCAGAGTGGTTGCACCAGCTTGCATTCCCACCAACAGTGTAGGAGGGTTCCCCTTTCTCCGCATCCCCGCCAACATCTGTCGTTTCCTGACTTGTTAATTTTAGCCATTCTGACTGGTGTGAGGTGCTATCTCATTGAGGTTTTGATTTGGATTTCCCTGATGCCGAGCGATATTGAGCACTTTTTCATGTGTCTGTTGGCCATTTGGATGTCTTCTTTGGAAAAATGTCTGTTCATGTCCTCTGCCCATTTCTTGATTGGATTCTTTGTTCTTTGGGTGTTGAGTTTGATAAGTTCTTTATAAATTTTGGATACTAGCCCTTTATCTGTTATGTCACTTGCAAATATCTTCTCCCATTCTGTCAGTTGTCTTTTGGTTTTGTTGACTGTTTCTTTTGCTGTGCAGAAGCTTTTTATCTTGATGAAGTCCCAATAGTTCATTTTTGCCCTTGCTTCCCTTGCCTTTGGCAATGTTTCTAGGAAGAAGTTGCTACAGCTGAGGTCGAAGAGGTTGCTGCCTGCATTCTCCTTTAGGATTTTGATGGACTCCTGTCTCACATTGAGGTCTTTCAACCATTTGGAGTCTATTTTTGTGTGTGGTGTAAGGACATGGTCCAGTTTCATTCTTCTGCATGTGGCTGTCCAATTTTCACAACACCATTTGTTGAAGAGACTGTCTTTTTTTTCACTGGACATTTTTTTCCTGATTTGTCAAAGATTAGTTGACCATAGAGTTGAGGGTCCATTTCTGGGCTCTCTATTCTGTTCCATTGATCTATGTGTCTGTTTTTGTGCCAGTACCATACTGTCTTGATGATGACAGCTTTGTAATAGAGCTGGAAGTCCGGAATTGTGATGCCGCCAGCTTTGCTTTTCTTTTTCAACATTCCTCTGGCTATTCGGGGTCTTTTCTGGTTCCATACAAATTTTACGATTGTTTGTTCCAGCTCTGTGAAAAAGTTGATGGTATTTTGATGGGGATTGCGTTGAATGTGTAGATTGCTCTAGGTTGCATTGACATCTTCCCAATATTTGTTCTTCCAATCCATGAGCATGGAACGTTTTTCCATTTCTTTGTGTCTTCCTCAATTTCTTTCATGAGTATTCTATAGTTTTCTGAGTACAGATCCTTTGTCTCTTTGGTTAGATTTATTCCTAGGTATCTTATGGTTTTGGGTGCAATTGTAAATGGGATCGACTCCTTAATTTCTCTTTCTTCTGTCTTGTTGTTGGTGTATAGGAATGCCACTAATTTCTGTGCATTGATTTTATATCCTGCCACTTGACTGAATTCCTGTATGAGTTCTAGCAGTTTTGGGGTGGAGTCTTTTGGGTTTTCCACATAAAGTATCATAACATCTGCAAAGAGTGAGAGTTTGACTTCTTCTTTGCCAATTTGAATGCCTTTGATTTCTTTTTGTTGTCTGATTGCTGTGGTTAGGACTTCTAATACTATGTTGAATAGCAGTGGTGATAGTGGACATCCCTGCCATGTTCCTGACCTTAAGGGGATAGCTTTCAGTTTTTCCCCATTGAGAATGATATTTGCTCTAGGTTTTTCATAGATGGCTTTTATGATATTGAGGTAGGTACCCTCTCTCCCTATACTCTGAAGAGTTTTGATCAAGAAAGGATGCTGTACTTTGTCAAATGCTTTTTCTGCATCTATTGAGAGGATCATATGATTCTTGTTCTTTCTTTTGATAATGTATTGTATCACGTTGATTGATTTGCAGATGTTGAACCAACCTTGCAGCCAAGGGATAAATCCCAGTTGGTCATGGTGAATAATCCTTTTAATATACTGTTGGATCCTATTGGCTAGTAGTTTGGTGAGAATTTTTGCATCCATGTTCATCAAAGATATTGGTCTGTAAGTCTCGTTTTTGATGGGGTCTTTGTTTGGTTTTGGGGATCAAGGTAATGGTGGCCTGATAAAATGAGTTTGGAAGTTTTCCTTCCATTTCTATTTTTTGGAACAGTTTCTGAAGAATAGGTATTAATTCTTCTTGAAATGTTTGGTAGAATTCCCCTGGGAAGCCATCTGGCTCTGGGCTTTTGTTTGTTGGGAGATTTTTGATGACTGCTTCAATTTCCTTAGTGGTTATAGGTCTGTTCAGGTTTTCTATTTCTTCCTGGTTCAGTTTTGGTAGTTGATACATCTCTAGGAATGCCTCCATTTCTTCCAGGTTATCGAATTTGCTGGCATAGAGTTGCTCATAATATGTTCTTATAATTGTTTGTATTTCTTTGGTGTTGGTTGTGATCTCTCCTCTTTCATTCATGATTTTGTTGATTTGGGTCATTTCTCTTTTCTTTTGGATAAGTCTGGCCAGGGGCTTATCAATCTTGTTAATTCTTTCAAAGAACCAGCTCTTAGTTTCATTGATCTGTTCTACTGTTGTGTTTTCATTTTCATTGGTTTCCATGAATTTTTTAAATTCTTCTTTAATTTCCTGGCTGACCCATTCATTCTTTAGTACGATGCTCTTTAGCCTCCATGTATTTGAGTTCTTTCTGACTTTCCTCTTGTGATTGAGTTCTAGTTTCAAAGCATTGTGGTCTGAAAATATGCAGGGAATGATCCCAATCTTTTGGTACCAGTTGAGACCTGATTTGTGACCTAGGATGTGATCTATTCTGGAGAATGTTCCATGGGCACTAGAGAAGAATGTGTATTCCGTTGCTTTGGGATGGAATGTTCTGAATATGTCTGTGGAGTCCATTTGGTCCAGTGTGTCATTTAAAGTCTTTATTTCCTTGTTGATCTTTTGCTTAGACGATCTGTCCATTTCAGTGAGGGGGGTGTTAAAGTCCCCCACTATTATTGTATTGTTGTCAATGTGTTTCTTTGCTTTTGTTATTAATTGCCTTATATAATTGGCCGCTCCCATGTTAGGGGCATAGATATTTACAATTGTTAGATCTTCTTGTTGGATAGACCCTTTAAGTAAGATATAGTGTCCTTCCTCATCTCTTATTACAGTCTTTGGTTTAAAATCTAATTTGTCTGATATAAGGATTGCCACCTCAGCTCTCTTTTGATGTCCATTAGCATGGTAGATGGTTTTCTTCCCCCTCACTTTCAATCTGGGGGTGTCTTTGGGTCTAAAATGAGTCTCTTGCAGACAGCATATCGATGGGTCTTGTTTTTTTATCCAATCTGATAGCCTGTGTCTTTTGATTGGGGCTTTCAGCCCATTTACATTCAAGGTAACTATTGAAAGATAGGAATTTAGTGCCATTATATTGCCTGTAAGGTGACTGTTACTGTATACTGTCTGTGTTCCTTTCTGGTCTATGTTGTTTTTAGGCTCTCTCTTTGCTTAGAGGACCCCTTTCAATATTTCTTGTAGGGCTGGTTTCATGTTTGCAAATTCCTTTAGTTTTTGTTTGTCCTGGAAGATTTTTATCTCCCCTTCTATTTTCAATGACAGCCTAGATGGATATAGTATTCTTGGCTGCATATTTTTCTCGTTTAGTGTGCTGAATACATCATGCCAGTCCTTTCTGGCCTGCCAGGTCTCTGTGGATAGGTCTGTTGCCAATCTAATGTTTCTACCATTGTAGGTTACTTATCTCTTCTCCTGAGCTGCTTTCAGGATTTTCTCTTTGTCTCTGAGACTTGTAAGTTTTACTATTAGATGTTGGGGTGTTGACCTATTTTTTTTTATTTTGAGAGGGATTCTCAGTGCCTCCTGGAGTTTGATGCCTGTTTTCTTCCCCAAATTAGGGAAATTCTCTGCTATAATTTGTTTCAATATACCTTCTGCCCCTCTCTCTCTTTCTTCTTCTTCTGGGATCCCAATTATTCTAATGTTGTTTCATCTTATGGTATTGCTTATCTCTTGAATTCTGCCCTCGTGATCCAGTAGTTGTTTATCTCTCCTCTTCTCAGCTTCTTTATTTTTCATCATTTGGTCTTCTATATCACTGATTCCCTCTTCTGCCTCATTTATCCTAGCAGTTAGTGCCCCCATTTTTGACTGCACCTCATTACTAGCCTTTTTGATTTCAACTTGGTTAGATTTTAGTTATTTTTTTTCTGCAGAAAGGGTTTCTCTAATAACTTCCATGCTTTTTTCAAGCCCAGCTAGTATCTTTAAAGTCATGATTCTGAACTCTAGATCTGGCATCGTACTAATGTCCGTATTGAGTAAGTCCCCGGCAGTCGGTACTACCTCTTGTTTTTTTTGTTGAGGTGATTTTTTCCATCTTGTCATTTTGTCCAGAGGAGAATAGGTGAATGAGAGAACAAAATGGTAACAGGGTAACAACATCCCCAGAAAATATACTCTAAACAAATCAGAAAAGACCTGAAGCTGGGGGAAAGAAAGGGAAAGAAAGGAAAAAGAAAAAGAAGAAAAAGAAAAAGAGAAAGATAAAAACAAACAAAAACAGAATAAAGAAAAAAAAACAGAATATGATCAAATATGATCAGGCTTGTGCATAGATCAGTGCCACACACTAGATTTTGGGTGTATTTTGGTCTGTTAGAAGAAAGTGCCTCCCAAAATTTTAAAGGAAGAAAAACATATATGTACAAAAATAAGGGTTGATATGATGAAGGGATGGAATATGACTGTAAAGATGAAAATTATAAAAAATGTTATAAAAGGAATTGAGAAGAAGTTGTTTGAGAAAAGAAAGAAGAGGATTTAAAAAAAAAGAAAAAAAAAGGGAGAGAATGTGATCAGGCAGGAGACTAGAACAAACCCATACACTAGAGATTTAGGGTATATTTTAATCTGTTAGAAGAAACTGTATCTCAAAATTTTAAAGAGAGAACAACATATATATATGTCAAAAATCAGGGTAACTACTATGAAGGGATAGAATATGACTCTAAAAATGAAAAACAAAAATGTTTTTTAAAAAAGGATTGATAAGATGTTGGCTGAAAAAGGGAAAAAGAAAAATTAAAAGAACAAAAGTTAAAAAAAAATTAACTTTGAAAGACTGAGGAATCATAGTAAAAAAGCCATGGATTCTATGTGCAGTATTCCCCTAGCACTGGAGTTCTGCCATTTTCATTGATCGGTAAACTTGGTCTTGGCTGGCTGTTCTTGCTGATCTTCTGGGGGAGGGGCCTGTTGCCGTGGTTTCCAAAAGTCTTTGCCGGAGGCGGAATTGCCCCGCCCTTGCCCCCTCCGGGCTAAGTAATCTGCTCGGGTTTGCTCTCCCGGGCTTTTGTTCCCTGCAAGCGTTCCCTACAGCTTTGGAGGCGGAGAGTGAAAATGGCGGCCTCCCAATCTCTGTCCCGGAGGAGCCGAGAACTCGGGGCCCGCTTCTCAGTGAGCCCCCAGAGAAAAGCCGCCAGTCACTCCCGTCTCCCCGGTCTCCAGCCGCACTCCGTGCTCACCTGGCCTGTGACCGCGCGTTTCTATCTCTGGCACCCGACCCCGGGTGGAGTCTCCAAACCCAGCAGATCCCTGTGGTGCACTCCTGCGCGGCTCCTCCCGGGGGAGGAAGGTGAGTCTCCCCGGATCTGCCGCTCGTTGGGTCCCTGCTGGAGGAGCAGTGGCCCAACTGTGCCGCGGATCATGGTTTATGGCAACCCTGAGCTGAGAGCCTGCGCCTCGGCTCCATCTCTGCAGCCGGCTTCCCTGCTCCGATACCTGGGAGCTCTGCCACACTCAGGCACCCCCAGTCTTTCTGTGACCCTGAGGGTTCTGAGACCACACTGTCCCACGAGGGTTCTACCCCCCGCTTAGGCACCAGAGTGAAGTCCCTCAGCGGAGCAGACTTTCAAAAGTTCCGATTTTGTGCCCCGCGGCTCTATCACTTGCCAGAAGCGGCCGATGGAGGCCCCTCCCCCACCATCTATCCTCCCGAATATCGACTCGGATTCACTTCTCCGCACGTCCTACCTTCCAGAAAGTGGTTGCCTTTCTGTTCGGAGAGTTGTTGCTATTCTTTTCTTCAATCTCCTGTTGAGTTTGTAAGTATTCAGAATGGTTTGATCCCTATCCAGTTGAATTCCTGAGACCAGACGAAATCTAGGTCTCCTACTCCTCCGTCATCTTGCTCCGCCCCCTCATTATCTGAATCTTAAGATCTTCTTTTGGTTTTAAGTATTTTAGATTGTATTGCTAATTAGTTTTTTAAATAATTCTATCATTTTCAGAAAGATTTCTTGCATCAGATGTGTAGTTACTTAACCATGCTGCCTGGCTGTGTGTGTGTGTGAATGCGTGTGTGTGTGTGTGTGTGTGTGTACGAAAGAAATTTTACACCTGAAAGGGATTTTTGATCATTTAGAAACAGAGCAAGTGCTAAAGACCTGAACCTGTGAAGACAGGGTGTGGGGTAAAGAGATTTAAGAGAGTCATTCTTTGGAAGTTACATTCTCTTTTCTATACATTGTCTTCATCATTTTTGTGGCTTATAGTCATCTTGCACTTGATCAGTGCTTGAAAACAAAGTCATAGCATTAAAAATCTTTTAAGGTTTTTCAATACAGTTTCAAAAAATTTCAATACAAATAAAATTTCAATACAAAAGCTCTTCAAACCATGTGAAAATAAGAAATAATGCACAACATATTGAAGCATTGTAGAGAATCTCCTTTTTTATTCTTATTGCTTGCTGTATGTACATAAGCAATATGCTTTGTGTTAGTCCAAACACAGCACAAAATTCGTAAGAATTCTCTATGATAGTCTCTAACTAGAAACCTCTCTGTTAGGTAAATTGGTGTGTCTTTGTCTGAAGCCATAATGTCATTCCTTATTGCATATTTATTTCATTTATTCTGGGTGAGAAAAATCATTATACTTAAAGAAAAAGAGTTCCCCCCCAAAAAAAAGAAAATAGAAAAAAAGCTTAGAAGAAAATCAACAACTGTTCTAGAGAAGTAATTTAAAAGAAGATAAGGCTCATATTGTAAGGCTCCATAATTACATAAAGAGATGCTTAAACTCTTTATTAAGGCTCAGTGTTGGAGGGGGTGTAGAGACAAAGAAACATACATACCGAGCTGTGAATGTAAACTGGTGTAGCCATTCTTCAGAAAAAAAATTGGTAGAACTTAAACTGAAGTGTATCCTCTCTAGTAATCCTGCTCCTAGGAATATGTCCCAAAGACATTCCACACATGTTAATAAATCCACATGTGTGAAGATGTTGTTTGGGTGTTGGGAAGTTGGAAGCAATCTGTGACCTATTATGGGAAAAAGAGATACTTAAAATATGATGAATGAATACTTTGGAGGATCATATAGGTGTTAGGTACTATAAACTTAATGAACACAGAGAAACATAAGTAACTAAAAAATAATGCTGACTGAAAAAAAACAGCAATGCAATGAAATCAATTCAATACAATTGGTGTAAACAGGAAGTACATGTAGATAAAATACAAATGCATGTTTTCCAAGAAAACATACATACAGAAGATATCTTAGAATTAAAGTTAAATAAATCAAAATAGATGTATATGGAAAAAATAGGAGGAAGAATGAATATAAAGGAAAATAAATAAAAATAAATCCACATTTAGGTGTATTTCTTTCTTTCTTTTTTTTTCAACAAAACAGATCACAGCCATTAGTGTTACATTTTCCAATTTAACAATACATTTGTTTATGTCTCTCCAAGTCACAGCACAGAGATCTATGATTTCCACATAAAATAACTGCAGCATAATATTTTGTATTATGGTCATCCCTTCTGTTACTCATTTAATCCCTACTGCTGCAAATTTGAGTTTATTTCAATCACGTTTAATCATAGACAGGGTCACAGTATAAAACCACATATAAGTTTGCACATTGCAATATTGTTGTAAGATTACTTCCTGGAAATATAGCTGCAATATTCAATAGTATTCAGGATTTAAAAATGAAATAGATAATGCCAAATCACCATTCTAAATATTGTAAAAATTTATACAGCCAGCAACACTGAGGGCTTATATTTCAACACATTACTGCATGCAATGTATATTACTCATTGTATTCTTTGCCAGCCTAAGCAGACAAAACAAAGCAAAATAAATGCAGAAATACATTTATTTGAGAATCACTGGAATAATTTATTTAATAATTTATTAATATTTAATAACCAGAGCAGCTCTTTTCTGTTGCTCTCTTTAACTCTTAATTATTATGTGTTGACAGTTTTTCCATTGAGCCCTTTGTTTTATAAAATTTCATATACTTTCATATTACAATTTCACATAATTTATGAAATAGTGGTTTTTTCAACAAATCTAAAATGACTGGAACTATATAAGTTTCTTAGACATGATGTCATATACTACTTGAAGGCAACCATTATCTGAGTTTGGAATTGATGATACAGAATTAAATGTCATTGTGGGTTTCCAAGTAAATGTGTTTCTATGTAATAATCAATATCTTTCATGGAGTCTCATAAGTACAATGCTTAAAATTATGTAGGGTTTCAAATTCCAGATTAATTTTCAGAGTAATATTTTAAAGTGAGAAGGGATATAGCCAAAACTGTTGGCTCAGTTGTCTAACCCAAGACCCATCGCTAAACCTATTATTCTTTGCCCACCTTGTTAAGGGGGTCTCACCATCGAGATATGGGCAACAATTTGCTAGGATTTCTGGGAGAGCTTTTGTTGATGGACTCTCAGTCACACAGTTTTCTGCCCTGAGTATGCAAATGATACCTGGTACTTAGAGATTTACTTTGCAACCATAAGGAAAAGTCCAAGAGAATGACTTGTCAATTTGGGATCAAATAAGCAAAGAACATTCCTAACTGATACAAGTATGAATTATCGTTTAATTATAAAGTAAGAATCAATAAGCAGTCATCTTCTGAAGTACAATGTTAGCATCAATGTTAGCATTGAACTTTCTAATATGAACATGCAATTTTTAGGAAAATATGTTTTTAGCTGCCAATTCCCATGTAAAATATACTAAAAGGGAAAAAAAAGTAATTTCCTAAAATTCAGATTTGGGTTTCTAATTGTTGTTTTCAGTAACAAAACTAGAACTTTTTAAAGAAGAGCTTATTCCACAACACGGGGAAGGAGAAATTCACAGAGAGAATGGAATATCTTATGGCTTAAAGGCAAGGTTACATTTTCCTAAATTTGGCTTACTGACCTGGAAATAAGTAATCAGGATGTAAGTTCAGATCTCACTTTTCATTGTTCCACCAATTTCCCCCCTCTGTTGTATCAGCTTCCTTCAAATCTGAGTCTTGGATTTTCAGCATTTTTATTCAATTAAAAGCCAATCGAACCAGAAGTACCACAGAAAAAGGAAGCTTATAAAAATACATTTATTCCAATGCCTCAGGCTCCCAGACTATCTCATTTATCTGGGATTGAAGTTCCCCAGAACTGGGGTTCTCCTAACTGCCAGGCTGAACTGTTTTTCCTAATTGAAGCCATTACGGGAATGATTGTTTTCTTATCTTAATTAGTCTATGTAAAATTCCCAAGAGAGTCTATCTTCCCATTCTAGTTACACTCAGAAAAAGCTACACACATACATGCATATGGGAGGGAGGGAGAGAGCTCTACAGGGAGCGTCATATCTACAAATCACTGCCTGGTAAAGGAGATACAGTACAGATGGAGGACTCAGGGTAGGAACATAGCAGAAGAGTGAAGGAAGTTGATGGTTGGCCACATCAGGGCAGGAAAAGAGAGAGTCTTCATCTATGTTTGTCCAACTTTGGAAGCCAATAGCCAATTCACAGCAATAGCAGTGAATTAACTAATTTTGGGGAATTGGAGATATCTAGAGAAGGAACAATCCACCTGCATAAGAACAGATAACCCTAGGGTGCATGCAGATACTGTGAATAACTAACTGTTGAGAAGATTTTGAGCAAGGAGGAATTAGGAAAAAAATTTTATAGGGCAAGTTAGTACAAAGCATAAAAATTTTAAATATTAAAATTTCCCAGGAAATGGGTCCAAGGCTTAAGTGATTACTTTAAAACCACAAATGAACATTGTGATTGATTTCTTAAATGTTTCATAAATCAATGTTTCAGGAATCAAGAGAGATTTCTGGTTAGCTGTTTGACATAAACATCATTAACATTTGCACTAGATCTAAGATTACTAGGTTTTGGATGAAGCTAGAGGAGGGTTCAGTGGGGAAAGTCTAATGGTTTTTCTTTCAGGTTTAGATCTTCCTTATCCTTTTTTTGACTTGACCACATCTCTTCAGGAGATTAGGGAATTAGGTCCAGGTCTGCTCAGAAGCACCTTCTTGAACTAGTAGCTTGGTTCAATTTGTAGAACCCTGCCCTGAGGGCCATAGTTAGAAGATGTGGTGACTACCACTGGGGACATCAAGACTTATGGGAAAGATCAGATATGTAAAAGGAAAAAAATATTTTTAAAGGAATAGATAGATGATAGATAGATGAGATGATAGATGATCGATAAGTATATATATACAGAGAGAGAGATAATAGGTAAATAGACATAGATTGATATAGATGATTGATAGATGGTAGATGATAGGTAGATAGATGGATATAGATGATAGAGAGAGAGATAATAGATACAGATAGATCACAAGGAATAGAAAGAGCGATTCGAGACATGTGGGATTAGCTTGCTGAAACTAGAAAAGACATATGTACAATTCAGCGAGGTTAAAAAAAAAGGCAGAGTTTTGAAGGAAGATGAGGATATTTCAGGTAAGAGAGATTTCCTTTAAGGATGTTTGGAGACCAGAAAATGAAACTGACATGTTTGGAATAATTACATGTTTATTAAACTGGATTGGTGATTAAAAATTTGCCATAGCAACAGGAGATAAGGTGGGTTTTTTTGTATAAATAACAACAAAAAAAATTTCTGTACAGTCTTAAAGGAAGATGATGTAGCAGATGGTGTAGGAATTTGATGGGGCTTAATTACATAATCAGTGAACACATACAACCATAGCTAATATAAGTAAGAAACTATAATAAAGTGCCCTTTCTAATAAATACACAAAGCAAGACACTAATGAATGACAGACAAAAGGAGTTTATGACTTTCTATTCCAGTGATTAGGAAAGTGTCATCCTAGAGGACTTGAATTTGTTACCTTTTTAAAGCAGAGACATCTCAGAAGAAGAGAATGGTGAGAATGCGAAACTCAAGTAGAGCATGGAAGGAGGTCACATACATAAACTGATGTTCTAGCAAGACAAACTTTGAGGGAATGGAAGCTTATATGGAGAAGTAAGACCTCTGGAAACCTGTTATAATAGTGTAAGTGTTATGAGTAGGCATCAAGTTCAGGTAAAGGCAATGGGAATAAAAGATATTGATGATAGAACAAGAAAAAAATAAGTTAAGCAGAACTTGATGTTTAATTGGGTTTGAGAAATGAGGGCACAATGGATATAAAATGAGTAATGTTGGTACCTAGATGAACAAAATTAAGAAATTTAGCAAGGGACTCTGGTGGTGTGGCTGTGGGTGAGGATGGTATGATAGCCTGCTGGGGCTGCAGTGACCAAGTATCACAGACTGAGTGCCTTAAACATCAGGAATTTATTTTCTTATAATTCTGGAAGCTAGAAGTCTGAGTTCCACATTTGGGCAGAGTTGCTTTTTTCTGAGGCTTTTCTCTATGGTTAGTATGACTGCCTTCTCCCTGAGTCTTCCTATGGTCCTCCCTCTGAAACTGTCTGTGTCCACATTTCCTCTCCTTAGATGTTCACTAGTCATATCAGATTAGGGTCCACCCTCGTGTCCTCATTTTGATTTAATTATCTCCTTAAAGACCCTTTCTCCAAATAAGAGTCACATTCTGAGGTACCAGAGGTTAGAACTTCAACATGTGAACTTTGGGAGGACAGAATTCAGCCTGTAACAGGTGGAGATGGCACGTTTGGGTCAAGGTGAGACCTCTAAGTGG
This sequence comes from Neomonachus schauinslandi, assembly GCF_002201575.2. NCBI lineage: Eukaryota > Metazoa > Chordata > Mammalia > Carnivora > Phocidae > Neomonachus > Neomonachus schauinslandi. Next base: position 3,485,860 of record NC_058408.1, on the reverse strand, counting down.
GAGGGTTCTGAAGAAAATGTGGGGCTCAGGAGAGAGATCCAAAATAAAGAATTCTGGAGTCACATTAGTTAATGAGAGTAGGAGGTCAATAGGAGTTGATGAGTATTCAAGGAGTCTTGAATAAATAAGATTCTGTGTAAAAAAATATGGAGTTAGAAACAAAGGACAAAGATAGGAATTTGGGAGGTGGAAGACAGAATAGCCAATGAGGGAAACCAGGAAGGTGTGGTGTCAAAAAGACAAAAAAAAAAAAAAAAGACTTTCAAGGATCAGGTGATTGACCTTTGGAGGTTAGTGGCAATGAGGACAGAGGGAGGCCATTGAATTTTTAATCAGAAAGCCACTGATATACTTTAAGAAAAGAGATATGGAGGGCGCCTGGGTGGCTCAGATGGTTAAGCGTCTGCCTTCGGCTCAGGTCATGATCTCAGGGTCCTGGGATCGAGTCCCGCATCGGGCTCCCTGCTCCTTGGGAGCCTGCTTCTCACTCTGCCTCTCTCTCTCTCTCATGAATAAATAAATAAAATCTTTAAAAAAAAAGAGAGAGATATGGAGCATTGAGAGAAGATCATTGATTCAAAGGGATTGAGGAGGGAATGAAGACAATAAATATATATTCATGTATTAGGGGAAAATGATGTTGGTACAAAGGAGAGAAATCGTCTGTGTAGATTCAGTACTTTTCTCAAGACAAGATTTATGCACATTTGATAGCAGAAAAAAGAGAATCAATGAAGAAAATAAAACAAATTATTCTGAAAAGGGAATAAATTAACAGTACCATATCCTGCAGTGTGTTGTTTATATTATGTTCCACAGAGCCTGCAGCCTCTCTCTCCATCCCAGTGCCCCATACAATGCCAGTGGAGCAGCTCTGCATTTATGGCTTCACATAGTCACTTTCCATTAATTATGGCATTTGGCCAAAGCTTTCTGGCACAAAACACATCTGAGATCCATTTCCTAGAAGAGGGAGAAGGGCAGGAACTGGAGAAGGTAGAGTAGCCCATTTTTTTAAAGAAAAATAACATGTAAAAATTGCTATCATTTGTCTCCTCTGAATATTGTCTGAATAATTATTACATATACATATTGTATATATTATACATATATATGGAGATAGAGAAAGAGGATGTGTTAGAGACAGAAAGGGAAGGAAGAGGGTGAAATTCACCAGTGATGGTTTGTCTTTGCCATTATAGTATTCAATTAAAACATATGCCAAGAATCAGATGAGGAACTGGGAGCTTGAGGAAAGAATTTTGAAACCATTGTGGGGAGGTTGTTAGGGAATCAGTAAGACCTGAATACAGGAAAAAAATATCACCTTGCTGTTCCTTTACTGCCTTGTCTTGCTCTTTCTTTGTCTAAACACAATGGTTTTAAAATGGGGTCCCCCTAACCAGTAGGATTAGAATCGCCTAGAAGTGTGTTAGGCATGCGAATTATTTGGCCTTATCCCAGATCTACTGAATTAGAAACTCTCAGGATAGGGACTAGCAATCTGAGTTTTAACAGCCCTCCATATGGTTCTGAAGCATGCAAAAATTAGAGAATCATTGGTCTAAAATATTGACTGTGCTTTCTGACTGGAGATTTTCCCATACTATAACTTTAGTTGTAAACATCTATGGAGTATGGACTACTTCCTTCTTCCTTTGTCTTCCTCCACATCCTCAGTACAAGGATCTACACAGAGTTGGCATTTGGTAATCACATTTACTCTCTGACCAATAGTAGGCATCTCCTACAAGGTTGAGTGCACTGGGAGTTGGAAGTCCTTTTTTCAACTAGAAAATGGAGAGCCTCAATCAAAGCACCACTCAGGAGCTCATCTTCTCTGCTTTCCCTCATTCCTGGGAATGTTCTGTCACCTGTTTGTTTCACTGCTCTTCATTTACACTTTCATTGTCTTTGGAAACCTGGTCATCATCACAGTGGTCCAGCTGAATGTTCACCTCCACACTCCCATGTACTTCTTCATCAGCACCCTTTCTTTCCTGGAGATCTGGTACACCACATCGACCATACCAAAGATGTTCACCAGCCTGCTGAGTGAAAAAAAAGAGCATTTCCTTAAATGGTTGTCTCCTGCAGATGTATTTCTTCCATTCCACTGGCATCAGCGAGGTTTGTCTCTTGACAGCTATGGCATTTGACCGCTACCGGGCCATCTGTAGCCCTCCTCATTATCCCACTATCATGACCCCTAGGCTGTGTGCCCAACTGACTTTCAGTTGCTGTGTTTGTGGTTTCATCACACCCCTCCCTGAGATTGCCTGGATCTCCACACTGCCATTTTGTGGCTCAAATCACCTTGAGTATATCTTCTGACTTCCTCCCTGTGCTACTCTTGGCCTGCACAGACCCACTAGCCATCGTCATGATTCAGGTAGTGGATGTTGTCCATTCAGTGGAGATTATTACAGCCGTGATGCTCATTTTCATGTCCTATGTTAGTATTGTGGCTGTAATTCTACGTATTCGGTCAGCTGAAGGCTGACGCAAGGCATTTTCCACATGCATTTCCCACCTCACTGTTTTTCTGCTCTTCTTCGGCAGTGTGGCCCTCATGTACCTTTGCTTCTCTGCCACCTACTCCTTATTTTGGGATACAGTCATTGCTCTGGCCTTTGCAGTTTTTCCGCCCTTCTTCAACCCCATAATCTATAGTCTGAGGAATAAAGAAATAAAGGAAGCTATAAAAAAACATTGGGGTCAAGCTAAAATCTTTTTTCATAAGACCAAGTACTTCAAGTAAGATCTAATTACTGGAAGTCTACATAGTTGCTGGTGACTTTTCATTCATAACTCTCTGTGATCTGTCTTTTCCCATCAGCCTTTTACTGAAACTGGTCTTCCAGAGGTTACCAAGAAACAAAATTCACTAAATTTAATAGTTTCTTTCACTCTTTATCCAACCTGACATATGGTTGGATCTGACTTTTTTAAATAAGCTTTCTGCCACTCAGCTTAGTCAAGATAAATTCATACTGTGGAAATGATCTGGGTCAACATTTAATTTTAATGTAGTCAAAGTATTTGTTTGTAAGATGGTAATTGAAAAATCATCTTCATAAGACTAAGTTCTCTCCATGGTACCACCAATGGATATAGTTGAAAAATGAAAATCTTAATTCCTAAATTAAGTAATCATTTTTTATTTAAATTCAATTAGTCAACATACAGTACATACTTAGTTTCAGAGGTAGTGTTCAATAATTTATCAGTTGTGAATAACACCCAGTATTCATTATTGATAAATAGCTGTATAGACATATTTCAGCAGGTTCTCTTATGACTCACCTGTTCCATTTGCACATGAGTCCTATGTCTGGGTCAATAATGAGCCCAAGGCCATCCTTGTGTGCTGGTGACCAACTGTAATGTGTGAAGTGAGTGTAGGCCATTGTGCTCAAGACCAAATCAACTTCATTATTATTGGTGATTATAAGAAACTAAGACCATGGGTAGACCCCTGTAAAATTGACAGAGGAGGAAACCTGACAAAGTCATTGGCTGCAATTGTGTGGTAGTTAAAGACTATGGCAAAGAATCTTAGGCCAAGAAGATCATTGAATAATATTGTAAATGCAAAAACAAAATTTAAAACTTGGCCTTAAAAAAATAAAGCAATATAACCATCAGTGAATCAGTATTTTTTTTTCATAATAAATAGAAAAACTTAATCTGTTTTCAATGTAATTAAGGATACTGTGTGAATTAAGCAACAACATCAATAAATCCCCATCAGATGAGTAAACCAATATGGCCACACTGAATTCTGAATGTTTCAGCTGGCTGGTCAACAGTATTGAACAACTCTTCTCTTTTCCCTTGGCTTTGAGGATACTTTACTTTTCTTGTCCTATTTTGTTTGAGGGCTCTTTCTCTTGCTGACTCTTCTTATATATGCTTCATAAAGGGTGATTTTCTCCAGGGCTCACACCCCAGTTAGGACATGATAAAGCTTACTACAATGTAAATGCTAGAAGATTTTCCCCATCCCTAGCCCACCACACAAATCCTATGGTTGTCAGCCTCATTATTCCACGACTGTACCACAGCCATGCCCTCATCCTCATGCCTAAATGTTATGATACCAGATGGAAAGACAGGAGTTAGGGAAAAGGGCTGATAAGAAGAGGCTAATACTATCTAATAAAGATCTTAGAATATGACCTCACTGATATGAGGAATTCTTAATCTCAAGAAACAAACTGAGGGTTGCTGGAGTGGGGGGTGGGGTGGGAGGGATGGGGTGGCTGGGTGATAGACACTGGAGAGGGTATGTGCTATGGTGAGTGCTGTGAATTGTGCAAGACGGTTGAATCACAGACCTGTACCTCTGAAACAAATAATGCAATATATGTTAAGAAAAAAAAAAAGAAGATAGCAGGAGGGGAAGAATGAAGGGGGGGAAATCAGAGGGGGAGACGAACCATGAGAGACGATGGACTCTGAAAAACAAACTGAGGGTTCTAGAGGGGAGGGGGGCGGGAGGATGGGTCAGCCTGGTGATGGGTGTTAAAGAGGGCATGTTCTGCATGGAGCACTGGGTGTTATATGCAAACAATGAATCATGGAACACTACATCAAAAACTAATGATGTAATGTATGGTGATGAACATAACAATAAAAAAATTAAAAAAAAAAAGATCTTAGATAGAGAAGGGAAGGTAAATGAGAGAAAACCCATAGGTTGTGGGTGGAAACATCCTGAGAAGGAAAGTCTTCAACATATACTTGATAGAAGAAAATGAGGGAAAATGAGGGAATAGAGGAAAAGGGAGACCAGTAGTGTTGCTGGGTTTAAGTAGTGCATCTATTTCTCATGTTCTTCCAGAGAAATGAGAAACAGAATTACTTCACTGATTGACTGACTAGTTATTTTAACTGTACCTTCCCAAGTGCAATATTGTTAGAGAACTGATACACATGAATCTCCAGCAGGGGAAAGGGTTACACACTTTTCTTAACTGTTCTCTCCACTTTTTGTATTATATAATCCTTTCCTAGATATTATCAATGTCCCTACAACTTCATATAGCTAAAACTATCTCTCTTACATCCATACTTTTCTACCTTCAAGCTGCTCTCCCAACTGAGGCTGAGTTATTTACTGAAACTTAGATCTGATCACTTTATTACTCTGCTTAAAAACCTATGATTAAACCCACCCTACTTCAGATTGTGAATGGAATTTTACTAGGTAGCCTGTGTGTGTGTGTGTGTGTGTGTGTGTGTGTGTTGACCACAGACAATTCCAGGCTGAGAGAAAAAACAAAAGCAAAGGAAACAGAAAAAAAAATTCACGGTGTGTCGATATTCATACATTACTTTCTAACCATGCCCTTAGTAAATGCATAGGATTAAGGAAATGTGTGGCTTCTGACTTGGTGGGCACAGGAACAGCTAACTCACTCTTCTTAATTTTAGATATATTTCTTTTGTCAACAACTATGATGCATTTATTAATCACAGTTTTGCTTCTAATAATAAAATAACATTTTTATATTCACAGCTGCAATTATATTTATTGATAATAACAATAATACAATTTTCTCCTTATTGGGCATGGACTGTATGTAAGACATTGTAATAAATGTCTCCTGTGTATATGTTACTCGATAACAATCTCAAGCAATAGGTATTATTATCATTCTTATTATATAGTGAGAAAACTGTGACTTACAAGAGTTAAGTGATTTGTCTAAGGACATACATTTAGGAAGAGGCTGGGCTGTGATTTGAACCCCATTCTATTTTACTTCAGAAGCCATGCTCTTAACCACCATGCTATATTCCTAATATTGTGCTGATATTCTTGAGAAAAGAGAGAGGGGAGGAGGACTTGCTGCTCAGCAGCTACAGCAGAGGCCATCCCTGAGGTTCTTGTTAGTGCTATTGAAATAGTTCATCTCTTCCTTCAAGAAGCTTTTAAACTGTATCACTATATGCAGAGGCAAGTGTAAGTGTTGGAAGATACTGGTATAAGGCCCATTCTCTGATGTGCAGAAGCTCACAATCTGAGACCAGAGTTGACATCAGTTGATCCAAGAGCTGGATCCGGGTGGTGGGAGGTCCACACTCCTGCCCCTGTCTTTGCAACGTGGGTTCTGCTTGCCTTTCCCCCTTTGAGGGGCTTCTCCAAGGACACAGTCTTGACATAGTGATGTGGTGCTCACAGCATCTGGGCAGTATACACGACTGAAACCCGTTAATGCCTCTATATAAACTTTTAAGACTGGCAATTGGGTGTGAAGACCCGCCCATCCTGTGGTCACCCAAGACAAACCTTATATACAAGTTTCCTTTGCTTATTAAACCTGCCGTCTACCAATCTGGAGTGGCCTGCCTCTTTTTGGGTCTCTCATTGCCCTCCGAATATGGGGACTGGTTTCAGATTACACCTAGGAAGCTCCAGAAGAGTTTGTAAACCAACACATGGATGCTGTAGACTTTATCCTGAAAATGTACTTTTCCCCCAGTACTTGGAATCTCAGAAGAGCCCACACTGGCCATCTCCCCCATCCTGGGCAACATCCATGACTCCATAGTTCCAATCTGTGCCTGCTACTTCTGTGGATCTGTGGATTTATCATCCACAATTATGAACCAACCTACCACATTGTGGTCCGATAATTTTTACATATCAGGCAATGATAGGTTCTGGAAAAGAGCTTCCACAGGAGAACTGGGGAGAAGCCTATGCAAGTACGATACAAAAGGTAATAACGAAATTCATAAAATCATGGCAGACGTAGTAACTATTTTTGGTGAGTCAAGAAAAATTTCAAAGAGAAATTATATTTTTTCTGAGACTTGAAGAAACTTTAGTGTTTCTTTACGTTGGTTATTTACCCTTAGATCTTCACCCCCATTTAATTTAGGAAGAGTTCTTGATACAAACTAAGGACAGACTGTGGACCACTTTTTTTTTTTTAAGTTTTTATTTATTTATTTGACAGAGAGAGACATAGCAAGAGAGGGAACACAAGCAGGGGGAGTGGGAGAGGGAGAAGCAGGCTTCCCGCCCAGGAGGGAACCCAATATGGGGCTTGATCCCAGGACCCTGGGATCATGACCTGAGCCAAAGGCAGACGCTTAACAACTGAGCCACCCAGGTGCCCCAGTGGACTGCTTTTAAGGAATACCTTACTTTCTTTCATCCCCAATAATGGCAAGATAGAATTTTTGCTGGGAAGAATAATAGCTTCTTCCTATGTAGTGGAAGTACTTACTCCAAGTAAAACCAGGAGCTGATACATCCAGAAAGTAATTTGGGATGAATGAGTTTTAAAAATTGTTTGCAGTTAAACTTTTGACATTTCTAGTAATTTTTGCTCATTCATTCATTCATTCTTTACTTTAGAAAAGATTTATCAAATGTCTATTTATTTGAGAGAGAGAGAGAAAAAGCATGAGTGGGGGGAGGGGCAGAGGGAGAGGGAGAAGCAAACTCCCTGCTGAGCAGGAAGCCCCATGTGGGACTTGATCCCAGGACCCTAAGATCATGACCTGAACCAAAGTCAGATGCTTAACACACTGAGCCACCCAGGAGCCCAGTTGTCTACTAAATATTGGTTCTTGCACCTTGAAGGTAGACATTTATAGCAGGTCTTACCAGGGTGTTGTCCTCTTGATAGTAAGATGATCAGAAAATCATTTCCTTTTGTTTTGAAGACTCTGGCTGTCCTCACATTTCTCCTAATGCCCCAGGTCACTTCCTCTTGCCTACACCCACATGACATTCGCAATGAGAAGGCTCATCTCTGGGCCAGTTTTTGAAAGACCATAAAGCAGTACTAATTTTCTCCTAAGTTACCTCAAAAATAGTTCTGGAATTCTCTTCACTAAAATTCCTCTGAATCCTACAACACTAATTGATCAAAGTGTGGTCTTATCTTTTAATTTGTTTCCAAAAAGGCGAAAAGATGATATAATGGAACTTCCGTTGTAGACTTGAAAATGTCTTATCTTTCAGTGATGGATTTACAAATGTTCTGGTTCAAGTGACTTATAACAAACTATTCTTCCACCTTTTTTGTTAGAAACCATTGTTTTCATGAGAAAATCAAATGTTACATCAGTTTGCTTGTTGCATTTTGCATGCAGCCAACTGTAAACACAGGGACCATTAGCATATTCTTATTATATATGTAATGTGAAAAGTGGGCCCTCTGTTTCGTAACTCCTCGAGAATAGGCATCTTGCTTTGTTCACCTCTTTGTTCCCAGTGACTGTTGGAGTTCTTTGTCCATAGAAATGCTCAATGACAGTTTGCTCAAAGAGTAAAGTTTTAGAATAGAGGTAGTCTATGTTTCTTGACAAATTACAATGATAAAAAAATTAAGTTATAGAAAAAACTCAGCCTATTCCCACATTCACCAGAGAAGCACAGGGGAGGGGAGATAATGGGCAAAGGCAAGATATCTGGTCTATCTGCAGTTGCGTATACAGCCAATTTTAATAGTGGAATGAAGCCAGGTTACAGATAATCCACTTAAATTTCTATGACTGGCATACATGTAGATGTTAAGTAGAACTTTCATTGATATTGTGGGACCCTAGTCCCTTAAATATAAGCATAGTTTAGTCATGGCTATGAAGGAGATAATATGTTCAGTCCTGGCACTTGGCTCCTCCTTTCCTTTATTTTAATGAGAATAATATTTTTTAGTTGAGCTCTTTTTTCCCTGAGGGGCCATGGCACCAAACCTGCTGTTTTTATAAGGTTTATGAGGACTTAGACTTATATAGTTTCCTTCAGCATTGCTGCATTCAAAGAGAATTATTAGTGGATGGGAACATCAAGCAATTTTATGTGAGATTTTTAAATGATGCATTTCAAATCATTCTTTACAAGATACAGCCTTAGCTTTATGAGGAATTAGCCCATAGCAGATCCCTGCCCTTTACATTCTGATTTTCAAAATTAGTGATTCAGAATAAAATGTATGACTTGTAACTGAAATATAAAGTGAGCCATATAACAATTCTCTGAAATAGGTGGATGGGTCACTACTATCCCCATTATATACTTAACAAAATTAAAGCAAATTTCTAATGCTCATCTGGTTGTTAAGTGGAGGAATCAAGCCTTTAAATTAGATGGTTCAGTTTCAAATCCAGTGTACTTACCATTATCCCTACCTCTCCTTCCGCCTCAATCACATGGTTCATTGTATAAAGCAAATGTCATGAGTTTTGGTTTTTCTTATTCAATGCAGTGATACTAAATAAAAAAATAATAAAATAAGTAAGAGAGACTGAGAGAAGATTATAGTAGGGAGAAAAAGAGTTCTATTTTTTAATGACAGGATTGCAAACTTGAATAATATATATTCTTTTTTTCTCTTAAAATTTTTTTTATTATTATGTTATGTTAATCAGCATACATTACATCATTAGTTTTTGATGTAGTGTTCCATGATTCATTGTTTGTATATAACACCCAGTGCTCCATGCAGAACATGCCCTCTTTAATATCCATCAGCAGACTAACCCATCCTCCCACCCCCCTCCCCTCTAGAACCCTCAATTTGTTTTTCAGAGTTCATCATTTCTCATGGTTTGTCTCCCCCTCTGATTTTCCCCCTTCATTCTTCCCCTCCTGCTATCTTCTTTTTTTTTTTGAATAATATATATTCTGAATAGAGTTAAGGCACAAATAACTTTAGAGGATCTGTAGTGATAAGAATTAACATCGATATGGTTAATTGTAAAAAGATCACTTTATGTTTTTGAATTATATTACCTAATATTCTAACCCATTTAAGAGACAAAAATTGGAGACATTTTAAAACGAGAACTAATTCTGGAGAAACAAAAATTTAAAATTTTAAAATAATAAAATAATAATGACCTTTATCCCATGGGAAAGAAATTGTTTTATGTTAAATTTAACAGTTTTCCTTGTTGGTAAATGAGCTGAGAAGGTGGAACTCCAGAAAATCCACAGTAAACGTGATATGAATGTTAATGCTGCCAGTTGGGGTTACTCCAGAATTTGGGGTATAGAGCATCTCTTGGAGTTTCTGGGCCCAGGAAAAGATCTGATAACTGAGGGGAGGCCCCAGGCAAGCTGGACAGAGCTGATTAAACGGGTATGTGAAGCACAGATCTGCCTAGTGCCGATAACCTTGACCCATACAAGAACCCTGCAAATTACTCCCGCCCTTGCAAAAGGGAAGGTAAGACTCCTCTCTGATGAAGTCGGGGGTGCACTCCAGCTTCGTCTGCAGCTGCTCAGCACTCACTCACCTACAGAGCAACATATAATTTAAAAGATAGAGGGCTCTAAATCTCCACTGCATTCGAATCAGAGTCTCTATGTTGTCAGAGCCAATGAGCATTCTTGGAAAACTATAAAAGTAGCAAGAAGGTCAGGGTTCCAAGTGTTAAACCACTAGGATCTAAGATGTTCTCATCATGTCCCTCTGTCAATCCCAAGGGCACCCTGATCCTCGCCCCAACGTGGTGGTCCTCAGGGGACTACAGTGACTTGATCAGCCTAGAAGGACTCAGAAGATGGGGCAGGGCTGAGCCTCAAGGGCAGCTGCCGGACTAGCAGCTAGAGTGCAGCCAGAGAAGTTTGTCCCGTGAGTCTCTTCTGGCTGAAATGGCTGAAAACTCAAAGAACACTGGGTTATGATGCATAAAATCTCTTCCCTGACTCTTGCGCACTTCCACATCGCTCCCTGCTCTAAAGACTATTGTTCTTACCTACTTTTATTTTATTATTTCATGGTGACCAATCCTACTGATGGGGACCTGTTATTTCTTTGGTCATAAGGTTATCACAGGGTTGGCACCATTGGTGAGAAGATTCTGGAATGGGACAACCAGAGATGTTGATGAATTAAGAGAAGCTTAGCTAGAACAGATAAAGAACAGGGTGGCATGATGGTGATACTCACAGGGACCTGACTCTTTGTTTGCATACGTACAAACCAAAAGCCATGGGATGGGATGCCTCTCAGACCCTACCTCTGTTCACAAATAAAAATAGGGATGGTAATACTTGCTTCACAGAATCTTCTAAAGATTAGAAATTAATGTGAATCAATCATGTCAACATAAAAATTATATGTACATTAAGATAATTGATGGTGGTTCTCATCTCTTAAATAAAGATTCTTTTTAAAGATTTTACTTATTTATTTGAGAGAGAGAGAGAGAGAGAGAGCACGATTGGGGGTGGGGGCAGGGGCAGAGGGAGAGGGAGAAGCAAGCTCCCCACTGAGCAGAGAGCTTGACCCCCTGGGCTCTGGGATCATGACCTGAGCCAAAGGCAGATGCTTAACCGACTGAGCCACCCAGGCGCCCCTCTCTTAGATACTAAGATTTTAGAATGTCTTCTCCCCACCCCAATTCCATCAGAGGTTCCTTGGTGCATGTGATATAATTCATTCTCTAAGAGTTGTGTTCCTGCCTTTAATACTCCAGTATATTTGAATATAATGAAATAATATGGAAAAGTAAAGCAATACTAGACTTTCAAGAAAAGAATTTAAAGCTCTCTTAGTTGAAGGAGAGAGAAGAGGGGAACCAGAAATGTAAAACCCAGCTCTACTCTAGTGGAACATGAGGCTGGGGTATATAAGTTGGAATCACACTAGGATGAAGTGTGGGGAGCATATCTAGCTCGGGTAGTCCTCTGCTTTGTAGGAGGGCCCAAAGCCATCCTACTATTTTCTTTTTGTTTGTTTGTTTCATTTTGTAAAGTTGCCAAAAAGAACTATGCCTTTGGAGAAGAATTTCAGCTTCCCTTTCTCTCCATTAAAAGTAATTCATAAAACAGGATGACTTTTATCCAACATTTTAGAACTCTGTCCCATTTTCAAAAATTTTGCGATTTCATTAGTTTGTCAAACAAGGTATCCTAATTTTTGCTTCATGAAATACAAATAAACACACATATATCTTACTTCCTTCATTCCTTCCATTTGAATGATTAAGGGTACAGCTAAATCAGATTTTTAAAAACCCAATCTATAAAGCCAGGAATAAAATTTTCTTCCTATTTTGGCAAAGGCTCTACAGAGAGATTTAGGATATCTTGTTAATTTAAAGGCTGTTAAAAATCTGCAGCTGGGTTTTCATGAAGTTGTTGAGTTGTATTTCCCAGAGATAGGTTGGACAAGAACCAGTGTATGCCCTAAATTCCTGTCATTCTGCAGAGTCCAAAGATTGGGTGATCCAGAGTTCCATCCTGATTTACCATTCTCAGACATGGACTCTAAGACTAATCAAAGAAACACAACAGAATTTTAACACAGCCGGTTTATCTTACATCTATAACTGTGTTTTTCTTTCTAATTTTTCATTTAAAAACCTGACTTTTATGTTTTATGAAGTCCTATTGAGAAACTTTTGGAGCCACGGTCTCTCTGAACTGCTGAATCACCCAGCATCTGTGGAAGTTAGCAGCTCCTTCGGCTGGACCTGTCGTCTCCTGAAGATAACATGTGGACCTGTCTCCTGAAGATAACGCGGACTGTAGCTGGCGGGATTCCGGCCCCAAGGTTCTTTTTTGACTCTTCTACATATGTAATGTTTCTTTCATGTTTATCTGAAGAAGACTAGACAATTTCATGAGAATTGTCTCTCTTTGTCTTCTTCCTCTCTCTTTTGGATACATTTTATCTTGCCAGGTTCTTGACCTTTCCGAAAAGTGAAGCACTTTCCAAAGGAAACTGTGAGTACAGAATTCTTTGTAGTACAATTTGTCACTGATACAATTAGGAAAGCTCTCTCTTTTGAACTTTCTGCACTGTATTTGATAGAATCTATAAGAATTGCTTCTTGGCTTTTAAGAATTAGAGAAGCTTAATTTTAACTCTTTTTGTAATATTTCACTTTAAAGAATGACCTTGAGCTTGTGGCTACACAGCATCAAAATCTAGCAATGACCTGTTTACATGGGTTCATATAGAGAACAAATAGGTAACTTGGAGCAAAATAATACACAAGCAAGATTTGGGCTCCTTAGAATGATTTGATTCTGTAGCCAAACTAATAAAGGCCATCCACAAAGTGGCAATTATATTTGGGGAGGAAGAAGATGAAAATTTGAACTTGGTATTCAGTGTTCTGGCTGAGGTAAGCTAGGGGAAACTGTGCCCATATCCAGATGAATGAAGGTAAGCCCTATGAAGATTTCAGAGGATATTGCCCCAAAAAGGTCAGATTCCACTTATGTCGTTTAACAGTATAACGTTTTACATTGAAAAAGCCAATTATTGGGATGCTAATAATTTGAAATTTATAACAATTGGATAAAGGATGTGCTGAACTTTTTATTTGTAGTGTTTCTGAATAAAGCAAATAAAAAGGGTGAACAATATATGAGCTATATTTTATGTAAAAAAACAAACATTTCCAAATGTTTGTGTATGCCATTCATTAAGTTTATTACAAACCATGTTAGTTATTCATTAGATTAAATTCAGAATGATCAGTGCATGTCAACACTTTTTTAACTTTTGAAAAGAAAAGAAAATTACATCTCTTTTTTATCCTCTGAAATGGGTGATTTTGCTAATTCAAACTTGTCTCTTATCATTCATCCAAATTAATTCTATTTATAGAACTTAGTTAATGTAGTCACACATTTATGTGAAAAGTTGGAAAAATGTTCTGAATGATATAGAATTATTAGCCTAAAGGGTAGCTACATGTGATTGAAGTTATGTAAATGTCCTAGAGCCCTTGTGAGAACAGGCTTTTACAGGCTTCAAGACATACGAATGTAAGTTCAACACGAGTAAATGCCTTGGGACATAGAAAAGGGACATCACAGAGATTTGAGAACCAGCAAGAGATAGAAAATTTTTAACTTTCAGGCTATGGAGAGCGGTGGACCGAAGGTGCTGGAAACAGCGGAGGAGATCCAGGAAAGGCGTCAGGAGGTGTTGACTCGCTACAAGAGGTTCAAGGAGCTGGTTGCTGAGAGGGGTCAGAAGCTTGAAGATTCCTATCACTACCAGGTTTTTAGACGAGATGCAGATGACCTAGAGAAGTGGATCTTGGAGAAACTCAAGATCGCAGATGATAAGAGCTATGAAGACCCAACTAACATACAGGTACTCCGTTCCTGTGACTTCCCCAGAACAGACTCTAAGATCTCCAGGGAGGGAAACATTCTTGTAATGTAAGTGCGTATTTAGTTAAATGTCAGGACATAGTCATAGAAAGGGCAGACTACCTGTTAGGGACCATAATTCTGCCTCTAAATGGCCCGTGTCTTTAACTTCTTAAGCCCATGTCTTATGTACAGAGGAAACTCACTGTGTGACTGTATTCTTAGTCTGAAGTTAAGCTATGGGCATAACAGTGACTGAGAGTTCAAAGAAGTTATGACACACCAGGCAGCTTTAATATTCTGAGGTGAAGAAATGTCAGTGCTTTCACTCTGCTCAGGATAGTAGTTCAGTGGAATTTTTCCTGGGTTTCTTCCAAGGGGCTATCGCGCCCTTGCTCAGTCCACATGACAGGTGTAAGGAGGAGAGCTTGGGTGGAGGCTCCTCTCCTCCTTCTATTACAGCGTGTGACAGAGTCATGACCAGAAGAAAGGGTTACCTGCCTAAAAGGGGTAATTGACTTTGGAGAGGAAGCACCTGGATCAAGAACAAAGTGTTATCTATTAAAAGGATTGATACATATATGACAATAAGAGTATTATCTGATAAGCAGAAACCTCTCAATTAAAAAAAAAAAGCCATTATTGTAATGATCATCTTCATTGTGTTCAACTTGCCATAGCACTTCCTCCTCTCTTCTGAAGAGGAACAAATGTGGGACATCTTTTCATTCCCACCAATGGCAACTGAGACTTAAAAATAACAAGGTATATACCGGAAACTCCCTAAAGTCAATGGGGACAGGACAAAACATTTCTCTGTGGCCCCTGACTTTGAGCCTGGGCTGAAGTGGCCATTTCTTTTAGGATGTGACTTCTCCATCTCTGGTCATGGGTTATCAATTTATCTAGGTTGTGAAACAAGTAGTTCTGCCCCAAAGTAAGAAAAGGAACCGAAAAACCCCTTTATGGTCCAAGGACACTAGGCTTCATTAGTGATAGGCTTCATAACTTCTGATTTCTAAACTTCAGGGCAAGTATCTGAAACATGAATCCTTCGAAGCAGAAGTACAAGCAAAATCAAGGGTCATTCCTGAACTGGAAGAAATCAGGGCAACCCGATTTGCTGAGGGGCATTTTGCCCATGAGGACACCAAGGTAAACGTATGGTAGGACTCTGTAAGAGATGTTTCCGATTGTTGATTATGTTAGCAGAGTTTTAATTGATTATGCCAGGTATAAAGCTAGATGGAGCTGGGGTTCCTGCTTCTTGTCTTCCACTGGGGTTGGGCAGGAAAGATGGTGGGCATCCTCATGTCCCCTAGGGCAAGAAGAAGAGAGCTATGATACAAAACCTATCCTGGCATAGCATCACATTCCTCTCTGGCCACCGCAGGATAACTTGGCTTACGATCAAGCCCTCTTCAACCTAGTTCCATGTGTCCCAGATGAACTGGCTTTCCCAAATGACATTTCTAATGATTTCTTCTGACCTCAAAGTCCTTGTACTTCAGACTCTTCAAACAAGGGATGCTCTGCCATGTGAATCTTCTTTGAAATATCTCTCCCTTGTCTGTGATACCTCCTTCTCTTCACAGCCCACACGCTGTGACTAATATTAAAGTTCTCAAACTCCACTCTTCTTCTCATTTCGAAAAACTCCTAAAATACCTTGTCTTCAGAAAATCTTCCCTGAACACTGAGGACTGAAGACCACCACCACTTTGAAATCCATTACTAATGTATCAACTCTTTCCTGACTTAATTCACACAATTTTCCAACATGTTTGTGTTGATAGCGTCAATTCAGGATCTTTTCTGAATGAGTGGATTTGTTTATTTGTTTTTACTGTTGAAGTATTTTTGAAATTGTCACACCAAATTTTGTGACATATTTAAAAATTGGTTCTGGTCTTTTTACATTTAGCATACAAATTCTAGTCCATTTTACTGTCAACAAAATATGGTCAGAGAACACAGACTTTAACCAGAAGAAAACCTTATTGAAAAGAAGAGTCTGTAACAAGAAAACTCTCAAAATTTATGTATTGATAAAAAATAGAAATTATTTTTGTATTGTTCACAGCTTTTTTTGCCACCAATCCCCTACATTAATTAAAATCGTTGAGAAATATTTGAGACATTGTCACAACTATCAGACTCACTGTGCTCCATCAGACCACAGCCCTGGAGGATTCAGAGAGAAATGTGGTTTATGGGCTACTGTAAACAATGGAGTAGTTGAAAAATACAAGATTCTTTTGGACATGACATAGAGAGTACCTTCAATTTGACAAGCTATGTAATTCATGATCTTCTAAGCTAACCTGGCATAAAAGCCTGCAATTACATACTCTCAAAATTCTCTTATTGCTTTGGTGCCACTAATTTCCATTATAAATTAGCAACATCGTAGCTCTTACTCTTTCCAGCAAACAGTTCATGCTAAATTTCTTCTATGACTTGCCAGTACTTAGAACACCCTCTGCCTGTCATCTACCTGTCAAAATCCTATCTGTTCCTCGAGCTTCAATTCAAACCAAGCACTGTTACATAAATCCTTTCCATCCTGTCTCATTGTTTATAATCATTCATCCTCTAAAACCTCAAAGCATTTTTACATTTTTTTCTCTTATGGCAGATCACGTGTGGCTTGGTTTAACAGCTACTCCCATGCATATCGATTTCCTCCTTTAAATATCTGTTGAGCAATTACTGCACGGGAGAATGCAGTTTTTATCCAGGCCCCTCTCTGCACGCACCTCCACGTCTGTACCTGCTCCACAGCAGGTAGAGTGCCTCAGCAGTTTTGCGTCTCCTCCCAAAGGCCCATCTGGAAGAGCTGCACAAACTATGGGACCTGCTGGTGGAACTGACTCAGGAGAGGGGCGCCCTGCTGCTGCGGGCCCTGAAGCTCCAGCAGTACCTGCAGGAGTGCACTGACATCTTGGAGTGGATCGGAGACAAGGTACGGGACCCCACAGGACACAAGCGGGACTTCCCATCCCTGTCCCAGGCACCCCCCAGCAATCTAACGCAGGCTGCTCGGAAAGCAGTCAGGATGTCTGTTCCTGGACTTTGTTCTTTGAAAGAAGCAATTTTGGCAAAGATTTAGGGGTATCCTGGAGATCATTGACATTGTGTGTGGGGAAAAGTGCCCTAGGCTTGTCCCCATCTACCTTCCGTGACCCTTAGCTCCTCCTCCTAAATTTTTCCTCTTACTCTGGGTTCAGGCTGAGAGTGTTGCCCCGTCTTTTCCTAAAGGCTGCCTCTCAGTACCTGTAACTAAGGAGGTTTCTATTTTTTGAAACACTTAAAGAATAATCCTGTGGTTAAGACTGAAGATACACCCAAGTAAGTACTTAGCATGGTGCTTTTGCAGATACTCAGTGTGTTGAATTGAGTAGAATCAGGATGAATGTATTTTTCATGTTCCAGAACACAAAAGCATGCTTCCAGGAGCTTTGGCCAACAATGTTCCTGTTCTTTCTGAAGGATCACCCCAAAGAGCAATGGCCCCTGGACCAGGGAGCCCCCTCAGGAAATACATTCATGCTTCCGGCTCTTTTCTGAAGGGCTTCTCCTCTCCACCAGCCTCTCCTTCTGAGCTCTCCTGCGAGTGTGGGCAAGGGTTCTGGGCATTTGAACTACAGAAACTTTGCTGGTGACTCAACAGACTTTCCTTGCTCGCAGGAGGCTATAGTGACGTCAGTGGAGCTGGGTGAGGACTGGGAGCGCACGGAGGTTCTGCATAAGAAGTTCGAGGAGTTCCAAACAGACCTGGAAGCTCGACGGGAGAAAGTGGATGGAATAAACCAGTATGCCAATGAGTGCGCTGAGGTGAGGTGGGGAGCAAAGTGTCAGTGCAAGGCAAAGGTTCTGGTATTCAAAACCTTCCAGCCATCAGTAGGCGGGACATGAAGGACATAGGACACTGTGAGAAAACAGGGATGCATGTCCCTGTGGTAACATGCCTGGGGCGGTTTCCTCTCCTGTCTGGGTCATCTCTTGCCAGGCTATGGAAATAGAGGTGTGAGCGGGAGAGACAGTGTATGTGTGTGCACGTAGGTGTGCACATGAATGTGTGCAGAGGAACTAGACCCACAACTTAGTAACTCCCAGACAGAACACCCATCACTCGTGTTTATGCTGCACCCTTTCCTCATGAAGAAGAACCAGAATAAAGTAGCAAAGAATATAAAATAATGGTGGGCTATCGTAATGTATATGATGTCATTATACATGATTTTTTTTGTGAGTGGGGGAAGGGAGGCAGTTTTACCGTCCTTCACTTAAGACGATGTTTAAATAGATTTTCAATTTCACTAGGATATGCGGGAAAAATGCGGAGCCAGTCTGATTTTTTGTGCTGTAAGGGGATTAGAAATTCTGACCATTGGCTGTTGTGCTTTTGGTTTCATCATCACTGCAGCTCTAGTATGGGATGCCCCTCCTGTATTAACGGAACCGAGACTTCGGGATGAATGGGTACTTGATTAGGGGAAGGAAACTCTCTCTCCGCCACCTTTGTCTCATTGTGAAAGTTTCTCGGTTTTTCAGTACTATCTAACACACCATCCCCAAACTTCAAACAACCAAACATGTCATTTTTACTGGATTCAGTGATTCAGCTGCTCAGCTAGGCAATTCTCCTGATCCCACCTTAAGTGGCTGCAGTTATTTGGTGGCTCAGTTGGAGTGGAGGGTCTAAAATGGCCTTGGTCCCATGTCTGGGGTGTTGGCTCTCACTTTCCAGCACAGCATGCTTTTTTATGCGTCAGTGTTCCAAAGCTAAGAAAGCTGAAGGGCATCTTGAGGCCGAGGGGCAGGAGCTCATATCATTTCTGCCGCATTCTATGGTAAGCCAGGCATAGGCCAACCCAGATCCAAAGCCTGAGGAAATGGACTTCCCTTCTTGCAAGGAGCGCTTCATGGCAAAATAACACGGCCATTTTATCTAATCTACCATAGGAAGGATTAATCCAATACAGAGTGTGTCCTCTGCTCTTGTGGGGTGGAACCCACACAGCTACAAATACAAAGGGCCATAAATTCGGCAAAGAGAATGTAGAAAATTCTGTCTGGAGAGGCTTCAGAATGGGAGTGGAAATTCCAAGAGACAGGGACAGAAGGAGTAGAAAGACTTGGATGCATAGGAACTGCTCGAAATTGCCAAGTGTCAAAATAGGCTGATGCCATTAACTTAATCTAGTGTTCATAAATCTCAGTGCTTCAGATGGGTTGCAATGATGTATGAAATTTTCTGCAAAATTAAATGTGTGTGCATGTGTGTATAATTCTGGGAAGAGGGAAACCTCTCTTGTTAGATTCTCAAAGGTGTCAGGACCCCAAAGGAATTAAGAACCACAGTAGTAGAGTTTTGGAAAGTAAAGTCCTATTTCGTAGAGGGAATTTTTTCTTCCTGGGTTTTCAGGGGACTTGGCAGGCATCAACAAGGTGGAATTCTGAAAATAACATCATGGCTGGGCAATCTGTGTTAACAGTCTGCCCCAGTGCTGTGAGCAAAAGATAGATACAGTATCTGGTGGGTTGGCTTCTAGATTTTGGTAATGCTGAGGCACAGGGCTACGGTGAAGATTGGTATCTGGCTAAATGGTCATTCTCCATGCCTGGCAAAGTACGAACCAGTGTGAAATGAGAAGTGTTCAATGATTTTTGGGATAGGCTCACCTTTGCCTAACTCAAGCCCCAGTTTCCTCTTACAGGAGAACCATCCTGAGTTGCCCTTGATCAAGCTGAAGCAGGATGAGGTGAACACCGCCTGGAAGCGTCTCCTCAATCTGGCTCTGCAACGACAGGCAACACTGTCCAGTGCTGCAGACCTCCAGCGATTCAGAAGGTATGAATTTGGCCAACACATTATGGGAAACTCTGCAACAGCACCATGTTTGTACTTGTGCTAGCCTCTGGCTACTGTTAGCAATTAGTGGCCAGTATCTCAGACCAAAGTAAATCATGTGCTGGCACTTCTGGAAGCAAGGGAGAGTGTAGTTAAGGCAGCTGTGACTCACCCATAGCCAAGTGTGTGATGACTGGAGCCCAAAGCAATAAAACTGGCACAGGTGAATTAGTGATGGAAGTGTTGCGGAGAAAAGGAATGCATATTACGAACTGGATGGGGGTGGAAGGTTGAGTGGGAAGAAAAAAGACAGTAAGAGCTGACCCAGATACGGGAAGGATATCTAGAGGCCCAATGACCAGATAATGCCCAGGCCTCTACATCTCAATGGAAACCATTAAAGGCGAGACCGCTTTACATTACTTTTTCTAGTGAGTAGGAATTCAAGGTTATTGTTAGCTGAGTGAACCAGGGTGGTCTTTGCTCTGTACGTTGTTTGCCCTGGAATGCCTGCCATTTTCTTTGTTGGGACTCATATGGCTGTCTGGCAGGGATGTGACTGAAGCCATCCAGTGGATCAAAGAGAAGGAGCCTCAGGTCACCTCTGAGGACTATGGGAAAGACCTTGTTAGCTCTGAGGCCCTGTTTCATAGTCACAAGGGCCTTGAGAGGAGCCTTGCAGTCATGGAGGACAAGGTAAGCCACTGTTGGAAGCCTGGCTGGCCTCTTGGGCTGAAAGAGGCATTTGGTGGGTACCTTGCCTCCAGAGGACACAGTAAATTCACTATTTTGATAAAGGATAAATTCCTTATCCCTGAATATACTTCATCATTCTAGTTCATAACTTATACATGGACATTGGATGTCCTTTATTTTTATTTAAATATACATACATGTTTTATATACTCTTGTGTTTTTTGTAATGTACTTCATGATTTAAAAACAAAAAGGATAACTCCAAGAATAGTTTCCTAATCTCATTCAGTACCTGCAGTCAGAGAATCTTTCCTTTGGTCAAACTACACTTCTGTCAGTTCCAGCTGAATCCTATTTCTTTTTGTCCTTCACTCAGTAGATAAGGGAAGAAATTTCTCCTTCTTCTACTTCTTGCCCTCCTCCTCCTCCTCCTTCCTCTGCTTCTCCCTCTCCCTCTCCTCCTCCTCCTCCTCCTCCTCCTTCTCTCCTTCTTCTTCTTCCGAATAAACTCAGAAACACCTAGAGCATGTTACTACATCCACTTTTGGGTTCTCTTCTGAAAGCTGGAAGACCCTAGTCCCTATCCCTAGAGGAGAAGACATAGGCATGTTTGAACTTGGAGCAAGCCCCTACTCCTGACTGGCTCCCACCCTTGCTTCTTCCCCTTACAACATCACCCATAACCTCAACTAACTCCTCCAGAGTGTGTACAGTGGAGTCAGCCCACTGAAGGTCCCCACGTGCTGTTCCCTGACCATAAGCTTTGTCCCTGGAGCCAGTTTCTGAAAACTATCCCATTATTCTACTTCCTTCATTCTTGCTCCATTTTTGTATTTTGTATTTTTTTCACCTAATAATGAATAATAAAATCCCATAATTTGATGCATAATGATAATGAAATTTTAAATCCTAGACAACACCTGGTTATAGTTAAATATAATGAAAGCACTAATGGTAACATGTGCAAAGTCACCCATATCTACATTTTTTGCCCCAGTGGCCTTGCTCCTTAGGAATTGTTCTCAGAATGGTCTGGCATTGCTGGAATTCTTGGCAGAAATTCTCCTGGGCAAAAGTGTTTCTCTGATTCCCACAACAGTATTTATGGAAACAGTATAGAGGATGGTGAAGGACAGTCTGAGGTCTAAACCTTGCTTCTGACACTTAGTAGCTAAATGACTTTGAACAAATAAAATACTCTACCTCTCAGTTTTCACATAAAGGGGGAAATAAGAATAGTTTCTACCTCTGAGTATTATTTTAAAAAGATGATAAAACAAGTAAATGCATGTGAAGTGCTGAGCAGTAAGCACTCAATAAGAGACAAAAGTGGTCAGTAAATTATTATTGCTGATATAGTATGTTAGCATATTAATATAAAATTATCAATGTAAGTATGTTATCAGTATTAATATGGTTGTTTTGTCAGATCTCTCCCATAAAACTTTGTCAGGATGAATCAGAGTGCTTGGATTTCCCACTAGATTTCTTTTTCATCCCAAAGGTGAAGGAGTTATGTGCCAAAGCGGACAAGCTGAAGCTTTCCCATCCTCCAGAGGCATCTCAGATCCAACAGATGAAAGAGGATCTGGTCTCCAACTGGGAGCACATTCGAGCCTTGGCTACCAACAGATATGCGAAGCTGGAGGCTTCTTGTGGGTGGGGAATCCTTCCTCTCTGTTGCTCTATCTCTACAGGGTTTGGATATAACATCAAAAGCAGAAAGTAAGAGTGAAAAGATCAAATAATGAGGGACTCAGCCCTCCTGCCTACTCGGTGGTAGAGGCAAAAAAAGCTTTATTTGTTAAGGGAAGTTCTCTTCGGGCTGACATAACACCCAGCATGCTACCTCCCCCCCGCACCGCACCCCATTGGTCTTCCTCTACTTAGAAAGTTGTAGAATGCCATCAAGTGGCCCAAGGACCTGGAAAAGCAACTGAAGAAACATCAAAATCCCCGGCCCTAGCTTAGGAACTGAAATAAATTTCCAAGCTGAAGGGTGTAAAATTAAATCTAGAATTATTTCCTGAATGTGGGTTAGCTTGCCAAAAAGCTGGGTATCATTTCAGTAGTTAATGATTATAGTTAGTCATTAAAACACCAGAAAGCAGTGTTTATCTTACTTTTACAATTCCAAATTAACTGGTGAGCATTTAATTATTTGAATAGGTAACTGTTTTAGTGGTTTTGTTTTTAGCAATAGAGTTAGGGGTGACTTAGGCACACGAGGGCTCCTAACCTTAACTCTGGTCCCCTTTCCTGCCAGGTGCTCCCTGTTATTTATATGCCATGTCTTATTTACTGGCCTCGTTGGGAGTACTTTACTCCACTTCAAGTCCCTTTGGGGTGGTGTGACCTTGTGATGTTGGAGAAGCACTGCCCAGGTGCCTCATCACACAATGACACATCCATCCCAAGAGTCAGCAGCCTGGAGTCAAGGACAATCTGCCCAACCTGCCCCACTAAAGGAACCGGAAACCCATCGGGGGATGGAAGGGGTAGGATTAGGGTGAGGAGAACACTGCACATCTTACCCCAACCCAACCCTAACTCTTGGCTCAAAGTCCACTTACACCTGGCTTCTCCTTCCTGTCCTTTACCTTGCCTTCCCTGCAGGTACCAGAGGTTCTTATCTGACTATGAGGAGCTATCAGGCTGGATGAAGGAGAAGACCGCTCTGATCAGTGCTGATGAGCTGCCCACAGATGTGGCTAGTGGGGAGGCCTTGCTGGACCGGCATCGACAACACAAGGTAGACAGGAAGAGCCCCCCCCGCCCCCTGAGGGAGGAAGAGGGAGGGGCCAAGAGTGCCAGAAGTTTTCTTGCTGCATTTTAAGACATTTTTCCTTGTGGCCGTAGCACGAGATTGACTCTTATGATGAGCGATTCCAATCTGCTGATGAGACTGGTCAGGCTCTGCTGGATGCTAGTCACGAAGCCTCTGATGAAGTTCGGGAAAAGGTAATCCAGTTTAACAACGTGTGAAATTTTGATACATATTTAGCCCCACTTAATCTCATAATAATATAATAATCTCTGAATAGGACAAGAAGTCCTATGGACATCTTAATATTAACCCAATTTTCACATATTGCAACCTTCCTTCACATATTGCTTTAGCTAAGTCGAGCTGTCTGCAATTCTCAGGATGTGATGTGTGCTTGCTCACCCCTGAGCCTCTATTTCCTGAACCTATCTGATTTCATCAACCTGCCTTCTACCTAATTTGAAACCTCCATACCATTGTGCCTTATCATACATGCTCTGTTCTATCGCTCTTCCATGCTCACCTCTAGATTGAGGACTGCACCTATTTGAGGACTGCACCTATTCCTCTTTGCATTCCTTGATGCCTGGCACATGGCTGGCTTTGTTCTCTCACATACAACTTCAAATCACACTGATTTTCCTATATCGGTGTTTCTCAAATCTACATTAAATAATAGGAAAGCTTTAAACGTCAGAATCCCACTGACTGAACAATCAGGTTTGCCATCATCCTAATCTCCTGGATCAAAAGGACTCACCTCAACCCCATCACCCCTGAGAGGTTTTACTTCAGTCACAGAGTCACAGGAACTCCTTGGGATGATCATTAAAATAAGATTTGTAGGCTTTTTTGCATCTCATTAGATTCCAAGCATAGCTTCTAGAGATGGTGGATGGATGAGGCTGAGATGGCCATATTTTGAATTCATCCAGAACTCAATGGGAAAAAATATAATAAGATTTTTATTTTTAACAATTTCCTGCCCAAGGAAACCTAAATCCTTGCCCACATACCTATATTTCTGGGATTCTGAGAATCTGTGCTGCCTTTTTGAGGGCGTTAACACAGCGGTGTGCTAATTAGCTGGAATTTCTGGGGCAGACGTGTGAGCAGGAACAAAGGCTCCTACAGGTTTGAGAATGTCACCCTTCCCTTTCCTTGGTGGTTCTTATTTGCTTTCAGAAGAGAATGCGAACTTCTCAGTCTGACCATTTAAGTGCTCTATAAACGTCAATTTCATCAAGCGTCCACCTTTTTTAGACACTGCACTTTTCTCTGGAGTGCTTTGTAAAATCTAACAAGTACTTGGAGTAATTGTGCGCTCGTGGTATGTCCTCTTGGAATCCTGATCCCCCTCCCCACCCTTTAAATCTCTGTTTGGTATGATACTTTCCACACTTCTACTCTCTGTGTCTTCCGATCAGAATTCATCTTCTCTGCTTCATTTATACATATTAAGTGTGTTGTTGTATCTCTGCGATGCATTTAGCCCATTTTCTACTACAGTGTGTGAAATTTTGATACATATTTAGCCCCGCTTTATCTCATAATAATATGATACATGTTACTCACTCAGACCTTGAAGTCAGCAGAGAAACCCGCTTCTTGTTCATTTGTGCATCCTTCCGAAGGCCTTGCATTTATTAGATGCTCACGTCGTCTCTTCCTTTCCAAAGATGACAATACTTGCCAACGACTGGGCGGCCCTGCTGGGGCTGTGGGACCAGCAGCAGCTTCAGTACCTGCAGTGCTTGTACTTGTACCTCTTCTATCGTGACAGTGAGCAAGTGGACAGCTGGATGAGCAGACAAGAGGTAACAGGAGGGGCTCAGCAAGTGTCCAGAAGCCACTTCTCCCACCCCTCATTTATCACATGACTACCACTGGTACCCTTACAACTACTTCTGTGGGCTAGAGATTGTCTTAGGAAGTGGAGAGTGATCTACAAGGAGAAGATGAGATTGGCCTTTTCTGAGGCTCTTACAATTCCCTCATGAACAGATGCCTAGAAGAATATACACAAATATACAGCAGAGAAGAATTAACCTTCACTGAACATAAGGCCAGATGAATATCAATCACATTGCTAAGGGGGTCAGGAATAGAAAGTTGCGACAAGTCGGGCAAGGTTAACCAGAGATTTCCCGGAGGAGGTGAGTGGTCCTCTTGAGGCAGCACTGGGAGGTCAGAATGGAGCCTGGATTGGCCAGGATGATTCTATGTGGACAGAACCAGCGACAAAAGTGATAAAGTTGTGTGAGAGGATTGGGGAGGAGTCTGAAGTTTCTGCTCTTCGAGGTTGGTCCCTACGCACCATCCCACCATATGCTAATCCCTCCTTGCTCTCCACTGTCTCCTCTCTATCCTTAGTCCTTGTCTCAGAGATGTTCCAAAAGCAGTATTTCTCACTGACAAGGAAGAGCTGAGATGTGTCTCTGTCTTCCACAGGACTTCCTAGAGAACGAGGACTTGGGGAACTCCCTGGGCAGCGTGGAAGCCCTTCTTCAGAAGCATGATGACTTTGAGGAGGCCTTCACAGCCCAGGAAGAGAAGATCACAGTGAGCTGTGGGCTCTGGTGTGGGCACTGGCTCCATGGGTGTGTGTGTCACCTCATACAACACCCGTCCTTAGAGAGAACCACTTGTCACTCTCAGACATAACATGAGGGTTCTTTTCAAAAGAGAAAACATCCAGAAAAGTAATCATAGCCATTTTTATCATCACATTTCTTATTCCACAAAGCATACTTAGAAAGTTTTTAAAGATTTTTAGCCATTTACATTTTCCAATAAAGTGCATGATTGTCTTAGTTTCTCTGCAGTGTAAATAAATATTATTGGATCCGTATCTGATACAGAATCATTACTTGGAAGTTTGAAATGTGTTATTTACTTTTTTGGTTTTTTTCCTCTCCAGTAATGTCTCCACTTAGTTTTCTCTAGTAAAATCTAGATGTCCAAACAATATCTGTTCTTTTCCTGTATATCTTCAGCTTTATGTTTTTCATCTAATGCAACCACAGTTTTCCTGTGAACCCTACACTACAATGTCCCAGAAACTGGTCAATGTATAAGCAGGGTTCAGACAAGTGTGGAAGGATTTTATTGGTCCAATGTACTGTATATCTCTGGCTGTCCCCCAGGCTGGTGCTGGGTTTTAACTCACACATACTACCACCGGCAGCAGCAACAACTGTAACAATAGAATTCCAAGTCCTGTCTGTTAATATGGAGATTAATATGGTCCCTTATCCATCCCTATGCTTGCTCTATTGGTTTTCATTGGTAAAAGCTAACAGTATAAAATAAGTTATTGTTTATAAAATGCTATCATGTATTTTAGATTATTTTCCCATTCTCCACCACTTAATCTATCCTGAGTTCTAAAAATCTGAGTTCATGAATGAAAATGAGTAAAAATTTCTGACCCTTCTTCCTATGAGGCTAGAGATATAGATGTAGATATAAATATATATATCTATATATATGTAATAGGGCAAGAAAGGGAGGGAGGGAGAATGAGAGAGAGAAAGTGAGAGAGAGAGAGAGAGAGAGGCTGGCCACTGGACATAACTATATCCACAATGCCTCCTCTTGAAAATTTAAGAATAAGGTGACTGGGTGCCTCAGTTGGTTAAGCTTTTGACTCTTGGTTTCAGCTCAGGTCATGATCTCCTGGTCAAGAGATCAAGCCCGGAGTAGGGCTCTGCACTCAGCATGGAGTTTGCTTGGGATTCTCTCCCTCTCCCTCCCCTCTCCCCCTCCCCCCACATGAGCACATGCTCACTCTCACTCTCTCTAATAAATAAATAAATATAATCTTAAAAAAATTAAGAATAGATCAAATATCCACTTTCAAGTGACGTCAAAATTCATTTACTATAACCTAGATATTAAAAATATTATGGCATAAAAGAGGGTAATTAACTTGTCAAATATACATTTTGAAACAGAATTTGTAATAGAAATCAGAACTAGGTCCCAGATCTCTGATCCTGAAAGTTGTTCTCTTCCCACATTGCCACGCTTCCTTTTTAAACAGCTAGCCAAACAGTGGCCACTTACTCAGGAGCCATTGAGAGAAACCCCTCCAGTTTTTATTGTTTTTGTTTTTCAGACCGTAGACAATAACGCAAAGAAGCTGATTGACAGTGATCATTATGACTCCGAGAACATTGCTGCTCTTCGGGATAGCGTATGTTGGAGGTCCCAGACATGTATCTGCCTGCCCGTGCCCTGGGGTCTGGGGAGGTATTGGGGCTCAGGGACCAAGCTGGACAGCGAATCTCATGTGTCCATATTTGGCTTTGCTGACCATGAGTTTCATCTTGGTTTTTGCAGCTCTTGGCCCGGCGGGATGCCCTACGTAAGAGGGCTGCCACTCGGCGCAAACTCCTGGAGGATTCATGGCTTCTGCAGAAACTGTATGAGGACTCAGATGACCTAAAGAATTGGATCAACAAGAAGAAAAAGTTGACAGATGATGAAGATTACAAGGTAAGCAGGGTTTTCAGACCTTGGGCATACTCATCAGGACTTAATTTCATGGGACTAGAGTCTTAGAGCTGAAAAGACGCTAGTGTTCAACAGGCAAGCTCTACCCTCTGTACAGAAGGGTCATGAGTCCCTCAAGGCAAATGCTTTGTTAAAAGCCAAGAATCTGGTTTCTGGATTTCCTGTGTCCCACTGCCTCTCACTTCTTTTCTCCGGCACAACTTCTTTTCTTTTCTTTTCTTTCTTTCTTTCTTTTTTTTTTCTAAGATTTTACTTTTTATTTGAAAGAGAGAGAGAGAGAGAATGGGGGGGCAGTGGGAGAGGGAGAAGCAGACTCCCCACTGAGCAGGGAGGCCAACTAGGGGGCTCCATCCTAGGATCCTGGGATCATGACCTAAATCAAAGGCAGACTCTTAATTGACTGATCCACCCAGGCACCCCTCTCCAGCACAACTTCCATAATGGAATGGGGGAAGGGAGGGACTGCTACTTATTTAGCTGCTTCTTGTCCCTCCACCAATTCTGCTGCTCCCCTCTGCACCCTTATAATAGGAAAATATTGTGTCTGAACCCAGTGTACGTTCACATTTACTAAAAGCTACTAGGAACCTAAAGGTAACCTCAAGGTATGGCATAATGCAGAATTACACGGTTTTGTAGCCAGAAGGGAACAACCCCTTATTTTTTATTGATGAGGAAACCAAGCATTTGAATTATAAAGTGACTTGCCCAAAGTTATCCATTTATTTAGAAGGGAGTTTAACATAAGCATTTGAGGCATGAATTCTGGAGAAGGTGAACCTGGGCTTGAAGTCTCGTAGTTCTGTCTTATTTATGTGACTTTGGGAAATTTTTTTAAATTTTATTTTATTATAAAATAATAATATGTTAGTCACCATACAATACATCATTAGTTTTTGATGTAGTGATCCATGATTCATTGAAATTCTTGACTTCTCTCTAAGCCATAGATTTCTCTACCTTGGGGTTGTGTAACACATGTATTTTTCACTCACAAGTGTTATGTGAGTTGGGGTATATATTATACCCACCTATATATGCTCATACAATTTCACATTTACAGTCGAGGCTAGAATTAGTCTCTTAATTTCTAGGCCAATACTTATTCACAATATTTACTTTTTTAAACATCATTTAGTCTTAAATGTATACCTTGATCCTTTTGTTCCTATATATTTATAGAACTCTGAGCATGTTATCTGTACCTTTCATTTTGTGAAACTTGGAAATATGTTTGTGTTCTTGGGAGGAGGTGTGGTTCCAGGGTACAGAAGGTGTACAGATCTTCTCCAGATGAGGAAATCATGCATCAGGAAGGAAATGGGAAAAATTTATCATCTTTCATGATTGCTCTCTGATTTTCTTTTCCTTTCTTTTTTTATTTCATTTTTATTTAAATTCTAGTTAGTTAACATATATGGTAAAACTGGTTTCAGGAGTAGAATGCAGTGATTCATCACTTACATACAACACCAAGTGCTCATCACAACAAGTGCACTCTTTAATACCCATCACCCATCTAGCCCCTCCCCCTGTCCACCTCCCTCCATCATCCCTCAGTTTGTTCTCTATCATTAAGGGTCTCTTATGGTTTGCCTCCCTCTTTTTTCCCCCTTCTTTTATGTCCATCTGTTTTGTTTCTTAAATTCTACATATGAGTGAGATCATATGGTATTTGTCTTTCTCTGACTGACTTATTTCTCTTAGCATAATACACTCTAGATCAATCCATGTCATTGCAAATGGCACGATTTCATTCTTTTTGATGGCTGAGTAATATTCCATCATAAATATATATTTATATATGTTATATATAATATATTTATATATTTATATATTTATATATATATAATATATATGCCACATCTTTATCCATTCATCAGTCAATGGACATTTGGGCTCTCTCCATAGTTTGACTATTGCTGATAATGTCTGATTGATTGTTAATTCTTGCATGGCCACCATATTCAAAATGATCTTCAGGAGATATCTAGGCTCTTTAGAATTACATGCATGAATCAATTAGCCATGTGTGCGGTGTGCCTAGAAGGAGGGATTGGCCACATGAGTTTGCTCACATTCTATGCTTCAGTACTTAGACTAGGATAGTTCCCCTGTTTCCTCTCCTTAATGCAGTTGTATTTGTAGTGAGAAGTAATCCCTATCCTCAAAATTTCTGCTCCCCATTCTTCAGATAAGTTTCCTTTATTTTTTGGACTTAGGATATACAGAACTTGAAGAGCCGGGTTCAAAAGCAGGAAGAGTTTAAAAATGAATTGGAAGATTATCAACGCCTGCTCAATACACTAGAGAAAACTGGCCAGGAGATGATTGAGGCTGATCACTATGCCTCGGACAAGGTGGCTGATCGTGTGGGTGAGGTTGTCAGCCTCTGGAAGGAGTTGTTGGCGGCTACAGAGCAGAAAGGTGAGAAGCAGAGGTTTCGGTGAAAGGCTACCTCCTAAGTTCTGAAACCTACCATTTTAATCTCTACCACCTTGAATTTGCCTGGTGACTGCCATGAGAAGGGATGCCACTCATTTCTTCCTGTATTGAACAGAGTTTTTATAACTCAACCTAAGTTTACCACATTATATACATACAACTTTATGTTTTCTTCATGCATGTAGGTTTAAGTGAAATTACTTCTGTTTTCTTCACTTTGCTCCCACTTTTTTTTTCTTTCTCCTGAATAAATATTCCAGAGCCATGAATCCAGTATTGGCTATGTACCTGAAACTGGTGTCCTTAAATTAGGTTTTACCTACTTGGGTTCTATAGATAAGACAAGATATTATGACCCAGGTTATTAAAGTAGACATTAAAAGATTGTCAGCACCACATGTGATGTTCCTACAATATTTTATTCTTATAAATGGGACTTGATGACTTGCCTTTTTTCACCTATCTGTAAGTGTTCAGGCCCTGCTGTAAGCCCTTAAAAAAAAAATTCCCACATGTCTGCTTGAATAATTTCTACTTACAGTTAACCTCACCTCTCTAGAAAATCAGTCAGTTGTGGTAATTAACACAAATAATGAGGTTTTCCTGTCAATATTCTCCTTGTGAGACACAGACTCCATCTGTAGACACCTGCTCTGGTTATAGAAGAGATATACCATGCTGATTCTTTTAGATATCGTCCCAATTTTGGGTTTAGGAAAAAAAAAATCCGACTTTACAGTAACAGTAAGATGTTACTGCTATTCCCCACCATCAGGAGATATAACAATTGCTTTGCAGAAATAATACAAATAATTGTTGTAAGGTCAAAGAATAAAGAATTTAGCTGAGAATGGTGTGGATAACCAAGGCATTTTCTGGAAGAGAGAAGTGTGAGGCATGGCTCACGATGAAGGAAAGGTACCAGGAAGGGCTGGCAAAACTCTGAGAAAGACATTTATAAAAAGACAGTTCAAAATTTCAAAAGGAAACAAGTCCCAATTTTATACTTCTCTTGGGAAATGCAGAGTTTGGGTTTGAATCCCTTTGAAAAGGAGGTCTCAATAGAGAGTAGCACATGACATATGAAAATACCCAAGATGGTTAGGATCTAATACAACAGGACTGTACCTCCTCAGCAGGGAATAAACTGATTGTTTATCTTTGTTTTGAGAATGAAAGCTACTATATTTAAAAACAAATACCATCCAAATTCCACAAATTTAAGGTGATTTTTTTTTTTGTATAATCACATGTGAGATGGATATTTCATTCTCATTAGGATATCAAAATATTATATTTCTCCTTAAGTTTGATGGAAGGTATATTACTATGCAGTAAGAAAGAGTCATGGTATCTGTCGCATCCCTAATGCCTTATTCCAGGGAACCAGTTGTATGAAGCTAACCAGGAGCTGCAATTCAAGAACACTGCAGAAGACTTGGAGCACTGGCTGGGGGACATGGAGCAGCAGGTGGCCTCTGAGGACTACGGGAAAGGCCTGGCCGATGTACAGAACCTACTCAGGAAACACGGCTTCCTGGAGTCTGCTGTGGGCACTCATCAGGTCGGTTGCCAGTTCTCCGGTGATGGTAGACCAGAGCACCCATTCATGCCCTGAGCACACTCATAATAAGTAACTATTGAAAGAGAAAGAGAGCAAGAAACCAAAGGCAAAAATTCCAAAATTTTAGTTGGTCAACTGACCCTTCCTAATACCCTGTCTGGTATAGCCATTGTCCTGGGTGCGGTTGTTAGAACCCCATGGATGGGGTGGCTTTGTGGGCTCCCCTACATATGGCATCATGCTCTCACTCCAGAAACTTGGGCTTTGTATTCAGCTCATCACTCGCTGCGTATGGGACCTTTGGTGCATTTTTTCACCTTCTCATATCTCTCTATGCTCATCTGTACCACAAGGTTTGGACAACATTGCCTCCTCCTGTTCTGGCATTCTATGAGTCAAAGCTTGAAAATATCTTTAATCCTACTGCTTTATTTTTTATTTAATATTGAAGCCTATAGCTATGAAGTGACTTCCACGAGGTCACAGAGAAAATTGGCAACAGGGCGAGGACTAGGATGTGGATGTGTAGGCTCTGAGTGTCAGGGTTATTCCCCTGACATCCCACCAGATTGTCACTTGAATTTATCCAGTAAATTAGAGTGTGGACATTGGGTGATTTTCTGGAGAACCCAGTAGAGAACCCACTTCTAACTGACTCACTTTTGCATCCACAGGGTCCTAGCTTGTACTTAAAAATGACTCTGTTGTTCCCTAGAAAGTCCTACTGATCTGTCCTGTTAAAATACACTTTTATCATGTCTGCTCCTTGGATTAAATGGGAAAGAGAATAATCTACAGGAAACAGAAAACAGGAAATGAACCCAGTCTCTTAGATAGCTCTGGGGATGGCTTGATGGAGGTGGAAACAAGGTAACAAAACAGTGAGATTCCTTTTGGAAACACCGCATTTTATCTCCTGGGCATTGTTCCTGGGATGCCACAAACTTCAGCCTGGGAAGCTTCTGTGTTAGTTACACCTGCAGCTCATTTGCAAGGGAGGAGGGTGGGAGAGGAAGCAGACAGAAAGTCTCCCTCTGTTTTCCTCCGGGCCACGGTTTCTTAACACTCTCTGACAATTAACTACAGTTTATTAACACTCCTGACAGTTAAGACTCTGTATATGTGGTTTCCCTGATTTCCTTGGCACACTCTATATATATTCTGTCTTTCTGAAATGAGCCTTAAGAAGGACTTTCCTGTAAATAGCTCTTGGGTGATGACGTGGTCCTCAATTCAGCATCCCCTGCCACTCTATCTCACGGATGTGATTAGAAGTCGTAACACAGTACTGGGGGGAGCTGATTCTCCCCGAAGCCTTCCCATGCTGAACCCCCACTCCTTTCTACTAAATGATTTCCTGACATCTGTTCTATCTCTCCCTCAGGATCAGGTGGACACCCTCACAGACCTGGCAGCATATTTTGAAAAAATAGACCATCCTGATGCTGGGGACATAAAAGCAAGGCAGGAGTCCCTGGTGTCCCGGTTTGAAGCTCTGAAGGAACCACTGAGCACCCGGAAAAAGAAGCTCATTGACTTTCTCCACCTGCATCAGATCTGCAGGGATACAGAGGATGAGGAAGCCTGGATCCAAGAGACTGAGCCCTCAGTGGCTTCCACCTACCTTGGTTAGACCCTGAGTGTGAGCGGGCTGAGCCATAGGAGAAGACCAGGGTGTACTGACTGTCAGAGAGATCTGGGACAACCTGGGACATGGTCATGGGGGATACAGTTGGCTCTCAGCTCTTCCCCTTCACACTCAGGAACCATTTTCCCATCTTCCATAGAAGATTTTATTAAAACTCATACTGAAGAGTTTATCTCTTAAAGCAAACCATGAATAGTGCCATGAATTGAAGGCCTCTGGGAAGAGGTGGAGGGCTCAGCCTTTTGTTATTTGCTCTAACTTAAGTTACCGCCAAGGCCCTTGGCTGAGCCATCATGGTTGGTGCTTGAGGTCCTAAGTAATTTTGTCCATAGTGTCAGTGCCTCCCTTCTGTGAAGATCTGAATTGCTACAAGGAGAAAAGGGGTGGGACAGCAGAGAAAGTACATACCTTCCTTTCCTTTGGGAGCTATCCATTATTGCCAGTGTTAGGATACATGTGGAATGCAAACTTCATACCCACATACTGGGGACATCTATGAGGAGCTGATGATGGTGACAGTGGAGGGTCAAGTCTAGGAAAACTTCTAGAAGAGAAAAGACTTTTGAAGTGTGGACGGGCATGGAGAGCTTCTGGAAAGTCATAGGGAAGGGAATTTTGAAGGGAAGGGGGGAACACATGGATGGGAGATAGGGAGTTGACGTCTAGAAATGGGGGGCTTAGAAGGTGAAGGAAATTAACAATGAATAGCGTTTAGTTGGTGCTTGTTAATGTTAGCAGCAAGGGAGGCATTTTTTATAAGTTATTTCTAATCTTTACAAAGAAAACTTTAAAACATATAACACACCATTTTCATGGTGAAAAAATACCAAGTTAGAGGATTTAATAACTTTTGACATGCATAGGAAGTAGTAAGTGGAAGATTCTGCTTTTTACACTATAATATGCTGAAACAAAATTGGTTGCATGATATTGAAAGTTCTAGTTGAAGAGTTACTTGCCTTTCTACCTATACAGTGACTTATTTATTATCTCTTATAAAATAATGAATTGAATTTTTTCAATACAAAGAGAAAAAGGGAAGAACAACGCCAAGCAGAGTTAATTCAGACAAATGGTATAAATTTCAGGAAGCCCACTCAGGGATTACAGCCTCAAAGGGAAAAACTTATAGGTTCAAGAGTTATAAAAAGTAGAGTAGCCTCTTCTTATTCCATACACTAGAACAATACCAGCCTTGAAATTATTTTTCTCTGTAGGCAAGGACCTGATTGTCTCCAAGAAGCTTCTGAACAGACACCAGGTCATCCAGGATAACATTGCCAGTCATGAGCCACACATCCAAGCGATAACGGAGAAGGGAAACAAAATGGTAGAGGAAGGTATGTATGGTTCAGGTTGAATTGGTCAATCATCACTATGTTAAACTTAAGGGAAGAAGTTTGTTCAATTTTAGGGCTTCATGAGAATTTAAAGATATCCGATTCATGTTCCCTTTCAATGCAGAAATTCCCCTTCGTCATTTCTGACAGATACAATGGTGATAAAATATTGCTTATGGGGCACCTGGGTGGCTCAGTCGTTAAGCGTCTGCCTTCAGCTCAGGTCATGATCCCAGGGTCCTGGGATCGAGCCCCGCATCGGACTCCCTGCTCGGTGGGAAGCCTGCTTCTCCCTCTCCCTCTGCCTGCCGCTCCCCCTGCTTGTGCTCACTCTCTCTGTCAAATAAATAAATAAAATCTTTAAAAAAAATATTGCTTATATATTCCAATAACAGGAACCTCCCTACCTCATAAACCAGTCATTTGTATTCTTCAGTTAAGGCAAAATTATTAAATAAAATATTTTTATGCTAATAATCAATATGCTTTTCCGTAGAAGTTTTAGAATTTAGAATTGAAGTTATAAAGCCCCAGAAAACAAATCAGGGGGCGCCTGGGTGGCTCAGATGGTTAAGCGTCTGCCTTCGGTTCAGGTCATGATCCCAGGGTCCTGGGATCGAGTCCT
This sequence comes from Neomonachus schauinslandi, assembly GCF_002201575.2. Lineage (NCBI taxonomy): Eukaryota > Metazoa > Chordata > Mammalia > Carnivora > Phocidae > Neomonachus > Neomonachus schauinslandi. The sequence goes on along the minus strand of NC_058408.1, from coordinate 3,450,311 downwards.
GCATCGGGCTCTCTGCTCCTTGGGAGCCTGCTTCTCCCTCTGCCTCTCTCTCTCTCTCTGTGTCTCTCATTAATAAATAAATAAATAAAATCTTTAAAAAAAAAAAAAAAGAGAAAACAAATCAGGTCCTTTTCCCGCATGGGAATTTCCAGATCTGTGAAGACTTGCCTTAGATCATTTACATTTATTTATTTTGATCATTTACATTTAAAGCAATTATATTCTTGATAGTTAATAACACCATTTCTTTTTTTAAATTTTATTATGTTATGTTAATCACCATACATTACATCTTTAGTTTTTGATGTAGTGTTCCATGATTCATTGTTTGCGTATAACACCCAGTGCTCCATTCAATACATGCCCTCTTTAATACCCATCACCAGGCTAACCAATCCCCCCACCCCCCCCCAGAACCCTCAGTTTGTTTCTCAGAGTCCATAGTCTCTCATGGTTCGTCTCCCCCTCCAATTTCCCCCCCTTCATTTTACCCTTCCTACTATCATCTTTTTTTTAAGATTTTTTTTTATTTGTTTCAGAGGTACAGGTCTGTGATTCAACAGTCTTACACAATTCACGGTGCTCACCATAGCACATACCCTCCCCAATGTCTATCATCCAGCCACGCCAACCCTCCCACCCCCCACCATTCCAGCAACGCTCAGGTTGTTTCCTGAGATTAAGAATTCCTCGTATGAGTGAAATCATATGATTCATGTCTTTCTCTGATTGACTGATTTTGCTCAGCACAATACCCTCCAGTTCCATCCACGTCATTGCAAATGGCAAGATCTCATTCCTTTTGATGGCTGCATAATATTCCATTGTATATATATACCACCTCTTCTTTATCCATTCATCTGTTGATGGATGTCTTGGCTCTTTCCACAGTTTGGCTAATGTGGACATTGCTGCTATAAACATTGGGGTGACCGTACCCCTTCAGATCCCTACATTTGTATCTTTGGGGTAAATACCCCAAAGTAGTGCAATTGCTGGGTCTTATGGTAGCTCTATTTTCAACTTTTTGAGGAACCTCCGTACTGTTTTCCAGAGTGGCTGCACCAGCTTGCATTCCCACCAGCAGTGTAGGAGGGTTCCCCTTTCTCTGCATCCCCGCCAACATCTGTCCTTTCCTGACTTGTTAATTTTAGCCATTCTGACTGGTGTGAGGTGGTATCTCATTGAGGTTTTGATTTGGATTTCCCTGATGCCGAGCGACGTTGAGCACTTTTTCAGTGTCTGTTGGCCATTTGGATGTCTTCTTTGGAAAAATGTCTGTTCATGTCTTCTGCCCATTTCTTGATTGGATTCTTTGTTCTTTGGGTGTTGAGTTTGATGAGTTCTTTATAGATTTTGGATACTAGCCCTTTATCTGATATGTCATTTGCAAATATCTTTTCCCATTCTGTCAGTTGTCTTTTGGTTTTTTTGACTGTTTCTTTTGCTGTTCAGAAGCTTTTTATCTTGATGAAGTCCCAATAGTTCATTTTTGCCCTTGCTTCCCTTGCCTTTGGCGATGTTTCTAGGAAGAAGTTGCTTCGGCTGAGGTCGAAGAGGTTGCTGCCTGTGTTCTCCTTTAGGATTTTGATGAACTCCTGTCTCACATTGAGGTCTTTCAACAGTTTTGAGTCTATTTTTGTGTGTGGTGGAAGGAAATGGTCCAGTTTCATTGTTGTGCATGTGGCTGTCCAATTTTCCCAACACCATTTGTTGAAGAGACTGTTTTTTTTTCCATTGGACATTTTTCCTGCTTTGTCAAAGATTAGTTGACCATAGAGTTGAGGGTCCATTTCTGGGCTCTCTATTCTGTTCCATTGATCTATGTGTCTGTTTTTGTGCCAGTACCATGCTGTCTTGATGACAGCTTTGTAATAGAGCTTGAAGTCAGGCATTGTGATGCCACCAGCTTTGCTTTTCTTTTTCAACATTCCTCTGGCTATTCGGGGTCTTTTCTGGTTCCACACAAATTTTAGGATTATTTGTTCCATTTCTTTGAAAAAAGTGGATGGTATTTTGATGGGGATTGCATTGAATGTGTAGATTCCTCTAGGTAGCATTGACATCTTCCCAGTACTTGTTCTTCCAATCCATGAGCATGGAACGTTTTTCCATTTCTTTATGTCTTCCTCAATTTCTTTCATGAGTATTCTATAGTTTTCTGAGTACAGATCCTTTGCCTCTGGTTAGATTTATTCCGAGGTATCTAATGGTTTTGGGTGCAATTGTAAATGGGATCGACTCATTAATTTCTCTTTTGTCTTGTTGTTGGTGTATAGAAATTCTACTGATTTCTGTGCATTGATTTTATATCCTGCCACTTGACTGAATTCCTGTATGAGTTCTAGCAGTTATGGAGTCGAATCCTTTGGGTTTTCCACATAAAGTATCATATCATCTGCAGAGAGTGAGAGTTTGACATCTTCTTTGCCAATTCAGATGCCTTTGATTTCTTTTTGTTGTCTGATTGCTGTGGCTAGGACTTCTAGTACTATGTTGAATAGCAGTGGTGATAGTGGACATCCCTGCCGTGTTCCTGACCTTAGGGGGAAAGCTCTCAGTTTTTCCGCATTGAGAAAGATATTCGCTGTAGGTTTTTCATAGATGGCTTTTATGATATTTAGGTATGTACCATCTATCCCTATACTCTGAAGGGTTTTGATCAAGAAAGGATGCTGTACTTTGTCAAATGTTTTTTCTGCATCTATTGAGAAGTTTATATGGTTCTTGTTCTTTCTTTTATTAATGTATTGTATCACATTGATTGATTTGTTGATGTTAAACCAACCTTGCAGCCCAGGAATAAATCCCACTTGGTTGTGTGAATAATCCTTTTAATGTACTGTTGGATCCCATTGGCTAATATTTTGGTGAGAATTTTTGCATCCATGTTCATCAGGGATATTGGTCTGTAATTCTCCTTTTTGATGGGGTCTTTGTCTGGTTTTGGGATAATGGTGGTGTCATAAAACGAGTTTGGAAGTTTTCCTTCCATTTCTATTTTTTGGAACAGTTTCTGAAGAACAGGTATTAATTCTTCTTTAAATGTTTGGTAGAATTCTCCTGGGAAGCAAACTGGCCCTGGGCTTTTGCTTGTTGGGAGATTTTGATTACGGCTTCAATTTCCTTAGTGGTTATAGATCTGTTCAGGTTTTCTATTTCTTCCTGGTTCAGTTTTGGTAGTTGATATATCTCTAGGAATGCATCCATTTCTTCCAGATTGTCTGATTTGCTGGCATATAGTTGCTTGTAATGTGTTCTTATAATTGTATTTCTTTGGTGTTGGTTGTGATCTCTCCTCTTTCATTCATGATTTTATTTATTTGGGTCATTTCTCTTTTCTTTTGATAAGTCTGGCCAAGGGGTTATCAATCTTATTAATTCTTTCAAAGAACCAGCTCCTAGTTTGTTGATCTGTTCTACTGTTCTTTTGGTTTCTATTTCATTGATTTCTGCTCTGATCTTTATTATTTCCCTTCTCCTGCTGGGTTTAGGCTTTATTTGCTGTTCTCTCTCCAGCCCTTTAGGTGTAGGGTTAGGTTGTGTATTTGAGACCTTTCTTGTTTCTTGAGAAAGGCTTGTATTGCTATATATTTTCCTCTTAGGACTGCCTTTGCTGTATCCCAAAGATTTTGAACAGTTGTGTTTTCATTTTCATTGGTTTCTATGAATTTTTTTAAATTCTTCTTTAATTTGCTGGTTGACCCATTCATTCTTTAGTAGGATGCTCTTTGGCCTCCATGTATTTGAGTTCTTTCTGACTTTCCTCTTGTGATTGAGCTCTAGTTTCAAAGCATTGTGGTCTGAAAATATGCAGGGAATGATCCCAATCTTTTGGTACCAGTTGAGACCTGATTTGGGACCTAGGATGTGATCTATTCTGGAAAATGTTCCATGGGCACTAGAGAAGAATGTGTATTCTGTAATAGCACCATTTCTTTAAATTCCTTATTTATGTAGTCTCAGTATCTCTCCTCTTGGCTTCTCATCTTCAGAAACCCCTACTGCTTAAATATGATGTTCAAAACCAAACATCAAATTCCTGGTATGCTATAAGCAACATAGATTACACCAGATCATCCCTTCCTGATTCAAGAATAATATGTTGCCAAAAAAAATAAAAGAAGAAGAAGAAGAAGAAGAAATTTTTGCCCACCAGCTTCCAGCTATCAAAAGTATAGTTTAAAATTCACATTGCTGAGCAAAAATTCAGTTCTCAACTTAGGGATTCAAACCTAAAAATGTTTATTGTACTATAACTAGTTGCTATTTTACTATAGTGATTCATCTTATTTTTTTCTTGAAATCTTTAATTGTAATTGTGGATTTCATCTATTTCTTTCAATTCTATCAGTTTTTGTTTCATGTATTTTGAAACTATGTTATTGTGTGCGTATATATTTAGGTTTGTTGTGTCTTCTTAATGAATTAAAATTTTAACATTATGATGTATATTCCTCTTTATCCCTGGTCATACCCTGAAGGCTACTTGGTGCAACTTTAATACAGCCACAACAGCTGTCTTTGATTCATGTTTGCACAATATATGTTTCTCCATCTTTTTGCTTGTACTCTGTTTCTTTATGTTTAAAGCAGATTTCTTATAGAAAGCATATAGTTAGGCTTTGCTTTTATGTTAGGCAGTCGGGTAATCTCTCCCTTTTAATGGGATTGTTTAGACCATTTACATTTAAAGCAATTATCAATATGGTTAAGCTTAAATCTAGCATCTTGCTATTCATTTTTCTTTCTCTATCAGTTTCCACTTTCTTTGGATTATGTATTTATTATGATTCCATTTTATCTCCATATTTGTTAGCTATAGTTCTGTGGGGTACATGTGTGTGGGAGATGTGTGCGTATGTGTTTATTCTAGAGTAGTAATTCTCTATCGTTTTGTGGGTTTCATATTGATGCTAAGACATTATTTGCCTTTTTCATATTCATTCTTTTGTAAGTGCACAGTGAAATTTTCTGCATGATGTTTGATAATGCCTTTGCTCTAGTGGTTAATAGAATATATACTTAGATATTCTTTTGTTTTAAAATTTTGTTTTGATTTCTGATATGGTGATTATTAATAGATATCACCATATGAGCACAAGCTCTTAAGGGTCCCCAATAATTTTTAAAATTATAAGGGGATTCTTAACTATAGAAAACAAACTAAGGGTTGATGGAGAGAAGTGGGTGGGGGATGGGCTAGATGGGTGATGTGTATTAAGGAGGGCACTTGTGATGAGCACTAAGTGTTATATGTAAGTGATGAACCACTAAATTCTACACGTGAAACCAATTTTACCATGTGTGTTAACTAACTGGAATTTAAATAAAAACTTGAAATGAATAAAAAAGTTATAAGGGGATTCTGGGAGCAAAAATTTAAGAGCCACTGTTCTAGGATTTAAGTATACATCTTTAATGCATCACATTCTGACTTTATAAAATCATACTATTTCATGTGTAGAATAAGTTCCTTAAGCAGTATGTTTCCATTTCTCCTATTTTCTCCTTTGTGTATTGATGTCTCACATTTTAATTTTACATATGTTATAAACCCCACTGTGCATTGCTACTAATTTTGCCTTACCAGTCAATTAGCTTTGAGATTAAGAATGGAGGAAAAAACCCTTTTATATTTATTCACATATATTCACGTATTTCTCTTCTTTGTCCCTTTGACTACATTGATATTTTGACCTCATAATTTTTCTTCTACATGGAGAGTTTTCCCTAATAGCTCTTGTAGTGCAGGTCTGCTAACCATAAATCCTCTAAGTGTTGTTGGTCTAAAGACTTCATTTTTGAAACACATTTTTAGTAGACGTAAATTTTTGATTGATAGTTTCTCTCTTTCTGGACATTAAAAATGCTGTTACATTGTCTCTTGACTTGTGGGGTTTCTGATGTGAAGTCTGCTCTCACTCCTATCTCTGCTCCTCCATGTGTAATGTATCTCTTTCCTCTGTTACTCTTTTAAGCTTTTTTTTTTATTCTTATGTTAATCCCCATACATTACATCATTAGTTTTAGATTAAATGTTCCATGATTCATTGTTTGTGCATAACACCCAGTGCTCCATGCAGAATGTGCCCTCCTCAATACCCACCACCAGGCTAACCCATCCTCCCACCCCCCTCCCCTCTAGAATCCTGTTTGTTTTTCAGAATCCATTATCTCTCATGGTTCGTGTCCCCCTCTGATTTCCCCCCCTTCATTCTTCCCCTCCTGCTATCTTCTCCTTCTTTTTTTTTTTCCTTAACATATATTGCATTATTTGTTTCAGAGGTACAGATCTGAGATTCAACAGTCTTGCACAATTCACAGCGCTTACCAGAGCACATACCCTCCCCAGTGTCTATCACCCACTCACCCCCTCCCTCCCACCCCACCCCCCACTCCAGCAACCCTCAGTTTGTTTCCTGAGATTAAGAATTCCTCATATCAGTGAGATCATATGATACATGTCTTTCTCTGTTTGACTTATTTCACTCAACATAATACCCTCCAGTTCCATCCACGTCGTTGCAAATGGCAAGATCTCATTCCTTTTGATGGCTGCATAATATTCCATTGTATATATATACCACCTCTTCTTTATCCATTCATCTGTCGATGGACAACTTGACTCTTTCCACAGTTTGGCTATTGTGGACATTGCTGCTATAAACATCGGGGTGCACGTACCCCTTCGGATCCCTACATTTGTATCTTTGGGGTAAATACCCAGTAGTGCAATTGCTGGGTCTTATGGTAGCTCTATTTTCAACTTTTTGAGGAACCTCCATATAGTTTTCCAGAGTGGCTGCACCAGCTTGCATTCCCACCAACAGTGTAGGAGGGTTCCCCTTTCTCCGCATCCCCGCCAACATCTGTCCTTTCCTGACTTGTTAATATTAGCCATTCTGACTGGTGTGAGGTGGTATCTCATTGAGGTTTTGATTTGGATTTCCCTGATGCCGAGCGATATTGAGCACTTTTTCATGTGTCTGCTGGCCATTTGGATGTCTTCTTTGGAAAAATGTCTGTTCATGTCTTCTGCCCATTTCTTGATTGGATTCTTTGTTCTTTGGGTGTTGAGTTTGATGAGTTCTTTATAGATTTTGGATACTAGCCCTTTATCTGATATGTCATTTGCAAATATCTTCTCCCATTCTGTCAGTTGTCTTTTGGTTTTGTTGACTGTTTCCTTTGCTTTGCAAAAGCTTTTTATCTTGATGAAGTCCCAATAGTTCATTTTTGCCCTTGCTTCCCTTGCCTTTGGCGATGTTTCTAGGAAGAAGTTGCTTCGGCTGAGGTCGAAGAGGTTGCTGTCTGTGTTCTCCTTTAGGATTTTGATGGACTCCTGTCTCACATTGAGGTCTTTCAACCATTTGGAGTCTATTTTTGTGTGTGGTGGAAGGAAATGGTCCAGTTTCATTCTTCTGCATGTGGCTGTCCAATTTTCCCAACACCATTTGTTGAAGAGACTGTCTTTGTTCCATTGGACATTCTTTCCTGCTTTGTCAAAGATGAGTTGACCATAGAGTTGAGGGTCCATTTCTGGGCTCTCTATTCTGTTCCATTGATCTATGTGTCTGTTTTTGTGCCAGTACCATGCTGTCTTGATGATGACAGCTTTGTAATAGAGCTTGAAGTCAGGCATTGTGATGCCACTGGCTTTGCTTTTCTTTTTCAACATTCCTCTGGCTATGCGGGGTCTTTTCTGGTTCCATACAAATTTTAGGATTATTTGGTCCATTTCTTTGAAAAAAAGTGGATGGTATTTTGATGGGGATTGCATTGAATGTGTAGATTGCTCTAGGTAGCATTGACATCTTCACAATATTTGTTCTTCCAATCCATGAGCATGGAACGTTTTTCCATTTCTTTGTGTCTTCCTCAATTTCTTTCATGAGTATTCTATAGTTTTCTGAATAAAGATCCTTTGTCTCTTTGGTTAGATTTATTCCTAGGTATCTTATGGTTTTGGGTGCAATTGTAAATGGGATCGACTCCTTAATTTCTCTTTCTTCTGTCTTGTTGTTGGTGTATAGGAATGCCACTGACTTCTGTGCATTGATTTTCTATCCTGCCACTTTACTGAATTCCTGTATGAGTTCTAGCAGTTTTGGGGTGGAGTCTTTTGGGTTTTCCACATAAAGTATCATATCATCTGCAAAGAGTGAGAGTTTGACTTCTTCTTTGCCAATTTGAATGCCTTTGATTTCTTTTTGTTGTCTGATTGCTGTGGCTAGGACTTCTAGTACTATGTTGAATAGCAGTGGTGATAGTGGACATCCCTGCCGTGTTCCTGACCTTAGGGGGAAAGCTCTCGGTTTTTCCCCATTGAGAATGATATTCGCTGTAGGTTTTTCAGAGATGGCTTTTATGATATTGAGGTATGTACCCTCGATTCCTATACTCTGAAGAGTTTTGATCAAGAAAGGATGCTGTACTTTGTCAAAAGCTTTTTCTGCATCTATTGAGAGGATCATATGATTCTTGTTCTTTCTTTTGTTAATGTATTGTATCACATTGATTGATTTGCAGATGTTGAACCAACCTTACAGCCCAGGGATAAATCCCACTTGGTCATGGTGAATAATCCTTTTAATGTACTGTTGGATCCTATTGGCTAGTATTTTTGTGAGAATTTTTGCATCCATGTTCATCAGGGATATTGGTCTGTAATTCTCCTTTTAGATGGTGTCTTTGTCTGGTTTTGAGATCAAGGTAATGGTGGCCTCATAAAACGAGTTTGGAAGTTTTCCTTCCATTTCTATTTTTTGGAACAGTTTCAGAAGAATAGGTATTAATTCTTCTTGAAATGTTTGGTAGAATTCCCCTGGGAAGCCATCTGGCCCTGGGCTTTTGTTTTTTGGGAGATTTTTGATGACTGCTTCCATTTCCTTAGTGGTTATAGGTCTGTTCAGGTTTTCTATTTCTTCCTGGTTCAGTTTTGGTAGTTGATACATCTCTAGGAATGCCTCCATTTCTTCCAGGTTATCGAATTTGCTGGCATAGAGTTGCTCATAATATATTCTTATAATTGTTTGTATTTCTTTGGTGTTGGTTGTGATCTCTCCTCTTTCATTCATGATTTTGTTGATTTGGGTCATTTCTCTTTTCTTTTGGATAAGTCTGGCCAGGGGTTTATCAATCTTGTTAATTCTTTCAAAGAACCAGCTCCTAGTTTCGTTGATCTGTTCTACTGTTCTTTTAGTTTCTATTTCATTGATTTCTGCTCTGATCTTTATGATTTCTCTTCTCCTGCTGGGTTTAGGCTTTATTTGCTGTTCTTTCTCCAGCTCCTTTAGGTGTAGGGTTAAGTAGTGTACTTGAGACCTTTCTTGCTTCTTGAGAAAGGCTTGTATTGCTATATACTTTCCTCTTAGGACTGCCTTTGCTGCATCCCAAAGATTTTGAACAGTTGTGTTTTCATTTTCATTGGTTTCCATGTATTTTTTAAATTCTTCTTTAATTTCCTGGTTGACCCATTCATTCTTCAGTAGGATGCTCATTAGCCTCCATGTATTTGAGTTCTTTCCGACTTTCCTCTTGTGATTGAGTTCTAGTTTCAAAGCACTGTGGTCTGAAAATAGGCAGGGAATGATCCCAATCTTTTGGTACTGGTTGAGACCTGATTTGTGACCTAGGATGTGATCTATTCTGGAGAATGTTCCATGGGCACTAGAGAAGAATGTGTATTCCGTTGCTTTGGGATGGAATGTTCTGAATATGTCTGTGGAGTCCATTTGGTCCAGTGTGTCATTTAAAGTCTTTATTTCCTTGTTGATCTTTTGCTTAGATGATCTGTCCATTTCAGTGAGGGGGGTGTTAAAGTCCCCCACTATTATTGTATTGTTGTCGATGTGTTTCTTTGCTTTTGTTATTAATTGCCTTATATAATTGGCCGCTCCCATGTTAGGGGCATAGATATTTACAATTGTTAGATCTTCTTGTTGGATAGATCCTTTAAGTAGGATATAATGTCCTTCCTCATCTCTTATTACAGTCTTTCATTTAAAATCTAATTTGTCTGATATAAGGATTGCCACCCCAGCTTTCTTTTGGTGTCCATTAGCATGGTAAATGGTTTTCCACCCCCTCACTTTCAATCTGGGGCTGTCTTTGGGTCGAAAATGAGTCTCTTGCAGACAGCATATCGATGGGTCTTGTTTTTTAATCCAGTCTGATAGCCTGTGTCTTTTGATTGGGGCATTGAGCCCATTTACATTCAGGGTAACTATTGAAAGATAGGAATTTAGTGCCATTGTATTGCCTGTAAGGTGACTGTTACCGTATATTGTCTGTGTTCCTTTCTGGTCTATGTTGCTTTTAGGCTCTCTCTTTGCTTAGAGGACCCCTTTCAATATTTCTTGTAGGGCTGGTTTTGTGTTTGCAAATTCCTTTAGTTTTTGTTTGTCCTGGAAGCTTTTTATCTCTCCTTCAATTTTCAATGACAGCCTAGCTGGATATAGTATTCTTGGCTGCATATTTTTCTCATTTAGTGCTCTGAATATATCCTGCCAGTCCTTTCTGGCCTGCCAGGTCTCTGTGGATAGGTCTGTTGCCAATCTAATGTTTCTACCCTTGTAGGTTACATATCTCTTCTCCCGAGCTGCTTTCAGGATTTTCTCTTTGTCTATGAGACTCGTAAGTTCTACTATTAGATGTCGGGGTGTTGACCTATTTTTATTGATTTTGAGAGGGGTTCTCTGTGCTTCCTGGATTTTCATGCCTGTTTCCTTCCCCAAATTAGGGAAGTTCTCTGCTATAATTTGCTCCATTATACCTTCTGCCCCTCTCTCTCTTTCTTCTTCTTCTGGGATCCCAATTATTCTAATGTTGTTTCGTCTTATGGTATCGCTTATCTCTCGAATTCTGCCCTCGTGATCCAGTAGTTGTTTATCTCTCTTTTTCTTAGCTTCTTTATTTTCCATCATTTCATCTTCTATATTACTGATTCTCTCTTCTGCCTCATTTATTCTAGCAGTTAGCACCCCCATTTTTGATTGCACCTCATTAATAGCCTTTTTGATTTCTACTTGGTTGGATTTTAGTTCTTTTACTTCTCCAGAAAGGGTTTCTCTAATAACTTCCATATTTTTTTCAAGCCCAGCTAGTATCTTTAAAGTGATGATTCTGAACTCTAGATCTGACATCGTACTAATGTCCGTATTGAGTAGGTCCCTGGCAGTCAGTACTACCTCTTGTTCTTTTTGTTGAGGTGATTTTTTCCGTCTTGTCATTTTGTGCAGAGGAGAATAGATTAATGACAGAACAAAATGCTAGCAGAGTAACAACGTCCCCAGAAAATATACTTTAAACAAATCAGAAAAGCCCTGAAGCAGTGGGAAAAGAAAGGGAAAGAGAGAAAAAAGAGAAAGAAAAAAAAGAAAAAGATAAAGATAAAAACAAAAACAAACAAAACAAAACAACAACAACAACAAAAAACCAGAATGTGATCAAATATGATCAGGCTGGTATATAGATCGGTGCCACACACTAGATTTGGGGTGTATTTTGGTCTTTTAGAAGAAAGTGCCTCCCAAAATTTTAAAGAAAGAAAAACTTATATTTGTACAAAAATAAGGGTTGATATGATGAAGGGATGGAATATGACTGTAAAGATGGAAATTATAAAAAATTTTATAAAAGGAATTGATAAGAAGTTGTTTGAAAAAAGAAAGAAAAGGATTTAAAAAAAGAAAAAAAAAGGGAGAGGATGTGATCAGGCAGGGGAATAGAAAACACCACATACTAGAGATTTAGGGTATATTTTAATCTGTTAGAAGAAACTATCTCAAAATTTTAAAGAGAGAACAACTTATATATATAAGCCAAAAATACGGGTAACTACTATGAAGGGATAGAATATGACTCTAAAAATGAAAAATAAAAATTTTTTTTTAAAAAAAGGGATTGATAAGATGTTGGTTGAAAAAGGGAAAAAGAAAAATTCAAAAAAAAAGAAAAAGTTAAAAAAAATTACCTTTGAAAGACTACAGAATCATGGTAAAAAAGCCAAGAATTCTATGTGCAGTATTCCCCTAGCGCTGGAGTTCTGCCGTTCTCATTGATCAGTAAACTTGGTCTTGGCTGGCTGTTCTCGCTGATCTTCTGGGGGAGGGGCCTGTTGCCGTGGTTTCCAAATGTCTCTGCTGGAGGCGGAATTGCCCCACCCTTGCCGGTCCAGGCTAAGTAATCTGCTCGGGTTTGCTCTCGGGAGCTTTTGTTCCCTGCAAGCTTTCCGTGCAGCTTTGGAGGCCGAGTGAAAATGGCGGCCTCCCAATATCCGCCCCGGAGGAGCCGAGAACTCGGGGCCCCGCTCCTCAGTGAGCCCCCAGAGAAAAGCCCTCAGTCACTCCCGTCTCCCCGGTCTCCAGCCGCACTCCGTGCTCACCCGGCCTGTGACCGCGCGTTTCTATCTCTGGCACCGGACCCCGGGTGGAGTCTCCAAACCCAGCAGATCCCTGTGGTGCACTCCCGCGTGGCTCCTCCCAGGGGAGGAAGGTGAGTCTCCCCGGATCTGCCGCTTGTTGGGTCCCTGCTGGAGGAGCAGTGGCCCGACTGTGCCCCGGATCACGGTTTATGGCCACCCCGAGCTGAGAGCCCGCGCCTGGGCTCCGCCTCTGCAGCCGGCTTCCTTGCTCCGTTACCTGGGAGCTCTGCCGCCCTCAGGCACCCCCGGTCTTCCTGTGACCCCGAGGGTCCTGAGACCACACTGTCCCGGAGGGTTCCACCCCCCGCTTAGCCACCAGAGTGACGTCCCTCAGTGGAGCAGACTTTTTTTTTTTTTTTAAAGATTTTTTTATTTATTTATTTGAGACAGAGAGAATGAGATACAGAGAGCATGAGAGGGAGGAGGGTCAGAGGGAGAAGCAGACTCCCTGCCGAGCAGGGAGCCCGATGCGGGACTCGATCCCGGGACTCCAGGATCATGACCTGAGCCGAAGGCAGTCGCTTAACCAACTGAGCCACCCAGGCGCCCAGTGGAGCAGACTTTTAAAAGTTCCGATTTTGTGCTCCGCGGCTCTATCACTTGCCAGAAGCGGCCGACGGAGGCCCCTCCCCCGCCGTCTATCCTCCCGAATATCACCTCGGATTCACTTCTCTGCATGTCCTACCTTCCAGAAAGTGGTCGCTTTTCTGTTCAGAGAGTTGTTGCTATTCCTTTCTTCGATCTCCTGTTGGGTTTGTAGGTGTTCGAATGGTTTGATCCCTATCCAGCTGAATTCCTGAGAAGAGATGAAATCCAGGTCTCCTACTCCTCCGCCATCTTGCTCCACCCCCCTCTTTTAAGCTTTTTATCACTGGTTTTCAGAAATTTTATTACAATATTACTTGGTGCAGTTTTCTTTGTGTGTTGAGCTTGGCGAACCTCTTGGAACCTCCAGGGAACACTCTTAAGCCGGAACTGATTTAGTGATGGGTTCAATACTGAGGTGTAATTCTTCTGGTCCACTTTGGTGGGAGCTGATGTTAACTACCCACAGCCCTATGTGAGTCTTAGGATTTGGGCCTCCAGCTTTTCCATCCCCTTGTCCTCACCTCGAGGAGTCTCCTGACATGTGCGTGCAAGTCTCAAACATATGAGGGCACCCCCCACACATCTCTGAGGCTCTGTGTGTGGTGCGCTTCCTCAGCCCCCTGCTCCTCGAGCTCGGGTGTTCCTACCTGCCCTGGCTCACTCTGCCTGCTCAGCTCAGTGTGACAGCCGGTTCTGTGTGACATCACCCCCAGCCCTATAGTCCAGAGACTGCCCTGCACATGGGGGCACATCTCATTTCTTTCCCTTCTCTGAGGAGTCACAATCCTCTGCCTGTGGTCTGAACATTGTCATATGTTGCAGTCTGTCCTGTTTTCTAGGACCTGTGAGAACAGGTCCTGTGGTGATAAATCCCTTCTGGGCGGAATTGGCGATCAGCTGGATTTTCTGTTTACTCTAGAGAATACATGTTTTTGGAATCCTGGGCAGGACCCGCACCTAGGTATTCTGTTTTCAAGTCAGTTTACCACAGACTATACCACCCCCTTCACCACCACACATACACACTCATCCTCTGTGAGCACCTACCGATGTTCCATCTCATGACATTCTAACTCCCAGGAATTTAGGTAAATTGCTACACTGACAACATAAAGCAGCAGCCTCATACCTCCCTTTCTCTCTCCCAGGTCACCAGAGGATTAAAAGATAGTGATGTTAATGAGGGTAATACTCACCCTTTCTATAACTCCTCCATAGGGCACTTTGCTGCAGAAGATGTGGCCTCTAGAGTCAAGAGTTTGAATGACAATATGGAGTCTCTCCAGGCTCGGGCTGCCAGACGGCAGAATGATCTTGAAGCCAATGTCCAGTTCCAGCAGTATCTGGCTGACCTGCATGAAGCAGAAGCATGGATTCAAGAGAAGGAACCTATTGTAGACAACACTAACTATGGGGCTGATGAAGAAGCAGCTGGGGTAAGGTGGGCTTGGGGGTAAACATTGTCTAGTACTCACCAAATGGTATCAAATTAGACTGTGGGACAGCTATAGGCTTTGTGAGATTATTTGGGTGTTTCCAGAGTGATAACCTTTGGCCTTTCCTTGGTTGGGATAACCTCAGAGTTGACACAAATCCTAAAAGACACACTACATTTTCCTGATCCCACAGAGATTCATAGATTCCTTAAAGATTATCTAAACCCAAAAAAGCATGACCAGAGATCCATGCCTGTCTTGGTCCCATCCTAAATTTCCCAGAATAACCTTGGGATTTCACAGACCAACCACGGTTCTAAGATGTATACAGTTTAATTACTTTATTGACATAAAATTAGGCAGACATGTTGGAACAAGAACCTCAAAGGTCATAGTTACCCTCTATGTCCACTTCTTGTTTTGTTCATTGTGTCGTGATAAGCTGGCATAGTATTTAACAAACCTTCAGCGCTAAAAATAATTGCAGTGGGAATCTAAAGTTATGCTAGTGTTTAATACCACAAAATACATCATTAACAACATCCTCTTCTAGCTGTGGTGTGTGTCGATAAAACACTTGTGCAATTGTGACTTCATTTTAATTAAAGCAAATGTATTGAATATATTGAAATTGTTGATCATTTAACTCCTATTTTCCTGATACTTGCAAATTTAGAGTTAAACAACAACAACAACAACAAACCCTCTTTATTATAGATGGAAATTGTCTCTTACCCAGAATAAGGACAATTGATATAACCCAAAATAATAGCTGAATGACCCCCAGGAATGCTTAGTGCTCTTCCTGTATTCAATTCTAATGATCCTTCATCAACAAATCCAGGCTCTTCTGAAGAAGCATGAGGCCTTCCTGGTGGACCTGAGTGCGTTTGGGAACAGCATGCAAGCCCTGCGGGACCAGGCAGTGGCTTGCCAGGTGAGAAGGCGTAGAGATGCCAGGAGCCACACTCCTCGCCAGAAGAAATGGGATTGTCTTTACTACTGGCTTTTACTTCTAATAACCCAGGAAACAATTGCAAAGGAAATATTAAGTTCTACGGGCCTTATAAGCAGGAATGGTAGCTTCTTTTTAGCATTTACCGAGATTTAGTTCACAGGCGGTTCTTGGTGAGTGCGATCACGTGCTCATTGATATGCTCTCACTTTCCATCTTCCTTCCTTTTATATTTCCATTTCTATTTCTTTTTTTTTTTTAAAAGATTTTATTTATTTGACAGAGACACAGCGAGAGAAGGAACACAAGCAGGGGGAGTGGGAGAGTGAGAAGCAGGCTTCCCGCAGAGCCAGGAGCCCGACGTGGGGCTTGATCCCAGGACCCTGTGATAATGACCTGAGCCGAAGGCAAATGCTTAACGACTGAGCCACCCAGGCGCCCCCATTCCTATTTCTTTCTAGACCCCTCTATATACACCTCTCCTTCTTATAGTCCTTCCTGATTCCTTGTCTTCCTTCTTGGTCTTTTTTTATATACTTATTAAATGTCGACCTTACGCAACCTTGAATAAAAAATAATCCTGACTGCAGGAAAATTCCAGTCTACTAGAGATCAGAAAGTTCAGCAAATAGGTGCATATGATAGATATATGGACAGGAGAAAGGGTCTCAGGGGAAGGAGTGTTCCCCTCACCTGAAATAAGAATGTTGGAAAGTAGGAAGATTCTCACAGCTAAGGTGAACCACTTTATCTGAGTTATTTTTTTTTAAAGTGGTTTACTGTGTAGACAAGGAGAAGGGCTTTTCTAATCAATAACCTATGAGAGCAAAGGCACCAAAGCACAGAATAATCAGGTGTATTTGGGAAATGGGTAATGCAAATGCTGGAGAAGGTGAGGATGGCCGGGAGCCTGAGCCCACGCTGAGAGCTTGTCCTGAATTGGGGCAAAGCTGGGACCCCCTAAATGACGTGGGCGCCCCCTTGCGGTAGCAGAGGGAAAAAGAGAGACAGCTGGTACAGCCTTTCTAAGGAGAAGCTCTTTCACACCTGGGAGTAGACAGCAGACGTGGGCGGGATGTTGCAGGTCACCATGTGTGTGTGGAGCCTGTGTGCCGTGCCTTCCTCAGCCTGCACGGTGGAGCCTAAACAAGAACAGATGGTGTTTGCATTGTGCGTGTTGAGGAAACAGATACTCAAAGGATATAACATCAGAAGGGTCTGTAACGGGAGGCACACATCTTCCAATCTGATCCGAAACAGCGGTGGGCCACCACTTACAAAGTCGTGTTGTATTCTGTTCATTCTCTCAGAAGTATGATATTTGCAGAAAGCATAAATCAGAGAAGGCTACACCTTGGAGAGCAGGTTGCTTGTTAAAGAGAGAGTCAAGATCTTTGATCTCAGTTTACAGTGTCAGTTTTTACAATTCTGTGGCCTTTCCTGTGCTCTAGGTCACCCATCTCTAAAAAAAAAAAAAGGCCCACATTTTGTTGACGTAATAATTTAAGGGTGAAGGGGTTGGAAGGGTTGTCAGTGGAGGCCTGGGAAATACAGAAGGTGATGAGAGATAGTGGGTCTTTCACTTTCTCGAACAGTCTTCTGAAATGTTGGTGCGTATAATCCTCTATTACCTGCTTTACAAACTGGTGGCTTAGCGCACTCACTATGTTTCTGACCAACTACATCCTCCCTTGCTCATTCTGTGCTCCTGTTTCCTGGCCTGCATGTGCCCTCGAGGGTCAGGGTGGAGCGGTGTGTCTGAGAATGGCATACTGCAATCTCCCCCTTGCCGCAGCCGTGTGGGAGGGTCCAGCCCGAGGCTCTCCCCACTCTGGGGTTGAATAGAGACGTGTTTCCAGCGGGTGACTGACATGATCTGCTTCCTGCTCTTGTTCAGCAACAACAGGCTGTGCCAGT
This sequence comes from Neomonachus schauinslandi, assembly GCF_002201575.2. Classification (NCBI taxonomy): domain Eukaryota; kingdom Metazoa; phylum Chordata; class Mammalia; order Carnivora; family Phocidae; genus Neomonachus; species Neomonachus schauinslandi. The sequence goes on along the minus strand of NC_058408.1, from coordinate 3,432,988 downwards.
GGAGGGAGCTGCTCGAGAACAGAGGGTTGTGGCTTTATATGACTTCCAGGCCCGCAGCAATCGAGAAGTCACCATGAAGAAAGATGATGTCTTAACTCTGCTCAGTTCCATCAACAAGGTGACTTTCCCTTCTAACCTTCTTCCCATCAGTAAGACAGCTCCTCCACGGTCAACTCTCTCAGCCCTGCCAGATATCCACATTTTGGCCAAACGACATTTTTCTATCACTGTCTCTCTTAAATAACCATAATTTATTGAGTAGTATCTTTCCTTCAGGTATTGTGTAAGATCCTGTATATATCTTTGGGGTTATAATCCCAATGACAGTTAACAAAATGAAGACTCAAAGAGCCTAAGTAAGTTGCCCAAAGACATAGAAACTATGAATGACAGTTTCATGATACTAAATTATCCCTTTCTCTTCATCTCTGTTTGTCCCTGTTCCGTGCCAATGGTCCCAGTGCTGGAACAGCAATGGCTGGGGAGAGGAGGAACCTGAAAAAAGAGAAGTCTTTTATCAACTTGGTTTTCTTTAATGTGTGAGAAACAGGTCTGTGAAAGAGCCTGTGAGAATAGGGACAAGATATTGGCTCTTTTCATAAGAGCTCAAATGATGTTTTTACATTCTAATAATTTCCAAAAATTATTGGGAAGAAAAGAAGAGAGTTTGGGATATTGTTGCCCTGAGGCAAGTGGATTTTAGAGAGGCAGGATGGATGGTCTGTGATCAAATAGGCTATGTGCCAGTCCCACTTTGCTCAGGCTTCTCCTTGTTATCATGTCGTGCTCCGAGGATATTGACTCCAAAGTGTTAGTTCAGTAACACCCCCAAGTTGCTCTGTGGGGCCCAGGGTGATACTTAAACACAAAGCATCCACATAAGTGAGTTTCAGGGCCATGCACAATTTTTAGGAACTCTGGGAAAGCGATGGGGAGGACATGCCCGTGTCCCCATAGCCTGAGCCTGCGCCTACAGACTTAGTTAGTTCTGAGAGTTGAAGCCTCTCTTATTTGTGTTTTTTCAAGAACTAAGGAAGGAGTGAGGATCTCTCTCTCTCTTTTCAGGACTGGTGGAAGGTGGAATCTGGCGACCACCAAGGTTTTGTGCCTGCTGTCTATGTCAGGAAACTGGCTCAGGATGAGCTTCCTACTCCCGTGCAGCGGCAGCAAGGAGAACCAAGCAGCATTGCCCAGCGCCAGGAACAGATTGAGAACCAGTACGTTTTAGAGGCAGGAGAACTGGACAGTACTTGGCTAAACATTTCTTACTGGCAAAGACACTTCTCATGACTCTGCAGCTGTTCAATTAGAGATGCCATTGTAAATTCTCAGATTTTAAGAGCTAAAAGTAAACTTCGAGTCCTTGAAACACTTCAGTTTTTCTATGAAAATGATTAAGTCAGTTGCCTGAGGTCAGGCACTTCATAGAGCCACTCCTTCCGGTTCCCTGCCCAATGTTCTGAGGGTTATTGAACATCTGACGTCCACATGAACTTTGTTTTCTCTACCAGGCTGTTTCTCACCCAGCTGTCGGCAGGCATGTGAACATCTCATGTCTATAGAATAGGGGAGGGGTGATGCCAGTCACTATTGGAATATTGATATTTGTATTATTTTTAATGGAATCCTGTGTGTTTGTCTCTCTGCTCTCAGTGCTGTTTTCCTCCCAGTTTTATTTCCTCCCCTCCTCTGTTCTTCTTTTGATTTTCCCTCTCTCTCCTTCTGGCCCCTTTCACTCTCCCTGCTTCCACTCTTCAGTGTTTCCTCCATGTTTCACGACACCATTCCCATTCTCTGTTTTTGCACGCAGGTACCACTCCCTCCTTGATAGGGCAGAAGAGCGGAGGCGTCGTCTACTGCAACGCTACAATGAGTTTTTGCTGGCCTATGAGGCTGGCGACATGCTAGAGTGGATCCAAGAGAAGAAGGCAGAGAATACCGGGGTGGAACTAGATGATGTCTGGGAGCTGCAGAAAAAGTTTGATGAGTTCCAAACGGTGAGAATGAGCAAGCTTCTCCTCCAGATGGCTTTCAGATGGTGACCCTGTTTCTGTTTATCTCAGACCTCTTCCTAAGTGGTTCCTCAACTTCACATTTGCTAAATATCCTTCCCAGAGCTGCTGAGAGTCCCACGTTTCAGATCTCCCTCTGGGTATGAGAGATGGGAGGAAAATACAGAGGAATCAGTGGCCTTGGTTCTTCAGCCTGTGGTCCCTGCCACTCCCAGACCCTCCTGGGAGTGCTGGTCTCCCTGAGTACTTCAGCACTAGCTCCACACTGTGCTGCATTCTGGGATCCCATGTTGAGGTGGGAGGCTGTGGGACTCTTCAGAAGCTCTACCTATGGGGCAGAAGCTGGGGTGGAAGGTGGGAAGAAAAACTTGACTTTACAGCTAGTTTCTAAGATTCTACCCACCTAAAACCATCCATCCTCAGTTCTCACAGATTCATTCCATATGTTAGCTAGAAGTGAATATAAACCTCTTCCTTCCTTTCTTTTTCTTATGATGTCTTCCACATAGAATTCAAGGCAACACATAGATAGATGATACATGGGATAGATGATGATAGATAGATGATAGATAGGATAGATAGATAGATAGATGATAGCTAAATGGATAGGGAGATGATAGATGATTGTTAGATGGATAGATAGATGGATAGATGGATGGATGGATAGATAGATGATAGATACATAGATAGATGATGGATGGATAGGTAGATGATGGATAGATGATGGATGGATAGATAATGGATAGATAGATGATAGATAAATAGATAAATAGGGATTGTATATACACATATGGAATATATAAGGAAAGAGGAGAGTGAAAGGAAGGGAAGCAAGGACAAAATTATAAAAGAACACCAAGAATGACACTCCCACAAGGAAGCTCATTTAGAGGCCTTTGTACAATGTAATGGATGATATCATCCCCATAGGCATTGCGATGAGCTCCTCAGAGCTATTTCTTACAATACACCTTAACACAAGCAGATTGCAACTTAGTCCGTGAAATTCTATAGAAGGCAAAGGAGTTTGTATTGGTAGGTAAGCACAGGATGCGGCTCAGGTAATCTGGGAGAGATTTTTAAGAAATCTCGGAAATTGGTTGTGCTCCACACTCCAGAAAAATGGCGGCTCTCTTGCCAAGTTCTCGATAGCCAGTGGGGTCAGGGAGTTTAAAGCTACTCTTCTTAGTGGCAGATTGGAGCGCAGCTTCTTGTGCATTGCAAGTAAGGTTAGTGATATTAATATTTAGTCAAAGTGGAGCAGAGATGAGCAGGCAGGTGTGAAGATTCCTGAGAAGGGAATTTATACTGCTTTGGACAAATTTTCCCACCCAGGATTTGAAGGCCAATGAGCCTCGGCTGAGGGATATCAACAAGGTGGCAGATGATCTTCTATTTGAAAAGCTTCTAACACCAGAAGGAGCTCAAATACGGCAGGTAAGTAAACTTCCATGTTTCCTCACTGCCAGACCGAGCTCTGGGGGTCTTACCTTTCCCTTAAATACACTCAACGTCATATTCCACAGATCAGCTAGGACAGGCAGAAGGTATAAAGCTGGCTTCAGGAAAGGTCAAAGATGATAGTTCAAGCAGTCCAGCCACGTATATATTTAAACTGATCTGAAATCTATAAATTGCAACACATGCCTCCCTCCTACCCCCAACTTCACTTACAGACACAGAAAATTCATGCTCAGATACATGAATATGAAGAAAATGTAGGTAAAAAGCTATGACAGTGGAAAGGGGCTAGTCTGGAAAGCTGACTGGAAGAGACAGGCTCTGATAAAATCTGAGAAAAGAAGGAGAAAATCATAGGTCAGTACAGACAGGAAGTTGGGCATTCTAGACCTGATTTAGATTGGGACCCATGGTTCCATAAAAGATCGAATGAACATGAGTTCAGCTCTCTGGGTTGTCCTAAACCAGGGAAGATGAGTTCTCTGCCTCTTTTCTGGTGGTTAACGTGGGGTAGGAGGGAGAAGGGATGTGCATAGGAATAATTCACTTACTCTCTGCAGAAAGTAGAGCTCTAAGCGGCAGTTTGGTTTGGTCAATTCAGGATGCAGAAATATAATAGCTGCTAACTACCAAGGCAACATGTCCCACTCATCTTCTGGAGATTGGGATGTAGTCTCTGAAGCAGCCAAAACATCAGTTGCCCCTCTAGGGCTGGGGGTTCCATCCTGGAACATCATTTGGGGAAGGAAATTTATCCCTTTCTCAACTGCATGAATGAAGGCCAAGCACAAGTTCTCCAGAGAGGGAAGAAACCTACGTAGTTTCCAAAAGACATCCCTTGACAACCATGATTCAAACCTCATTGGGTGTTTGGACAACACTGAACTACCTGAGTTAGTTTTCTAGCTAACACCTACTGTGTCTGCCTCTTTTAGGAGTTGAATACTCGCTGGGACTCCTTGCAGAGTCTTGCGGAGGAGCAGCGGCAGCTCCTCGGCAGCGCCCATGCTGTCCAGGTGTTTCAAAGGTGAGAAGGTAACCCTGAGAGGCAATGCTGCTCTAGAACCCACTCAAAACCCCAGTCTGATTGCTGCAGGAGAGGCCCAGCTATTAGTAGAACACGCCTGAGACAGAGATTAGAGGGGGTCAGGTGATTCTGTAGCAGATTCCTTACTCAGCACATGGGGTCCTCCCAGACAACCAGCTCAAATTTTCTAGTGCCTGGGCTTGGATCCTGGCACATAATTAGCAGTTTTCATGATAGGTAATGAAGTCGGAGTAGAGACAAGAGGTTTACATAATTACATTTCTGAACTAGCCATAGACAGCATCGAGCCACAGATACCACATCGTCTCTAACTGTTGATTTCAACCATTTATTACAACTGATTCCAAATCTGTGTCTATGCACATAGCTAAGTAAGCAAGCAAACAAGCCAAATGGTAACCAAACACCTTCGCCGGGTATAATTGCATTTTTGAGTATTCGGAGAAGGGAAACAGACGTGCAGAGGGCGGCTCTGCAGTCAGGCCCCCTGGTGGTCTAACCTTGAGAAAATAGCCTCCTTACGGCTCTGTTCTGGCCTATGGAAAGTGGGAATAGTAACAGTAGCTATGCTTCAAGTAGTTGTTGGGAGGATGAAGCCAGCCTATGTTCTAGCACATCAGGAATGGGGGCGGGGGTGAGTAGAAGGGACTTCCCTGGAGCCGGCTGGGCTGCCTGTGGAATACACTGTCGATCTAAGTCCTTTACTGTCGTGAGCCAGAGAAGCAGATGAGATGAAGGAGCAGATTGAGAAGAAGTACCAGGCCCTCTGTGCTGCTGATCCCGGCTCAGACCTGTTCAGCGTTCAGGCCCTTCAGCGGCAGCATGAGATCTTTGAGAGAGACCTCGTGCCTCTGGGAGAAAAGGTGAGACATTCGCTCCCACGCTGTTCCAACACGTCCCTCTTTGCATTGACGTGTTTCCATGGCCTCTTCTTTGCTTCTATTCCCCAGTCCCTTACTCTCACATTTCTCCTTCTCTTACTCCATACTTGCTCTTGCACCTGTCCCTAAGACAAGGGCACCAAAAGGACAAGGCCAGGACCTCTAATATGGAGGGAAAACACCCTGAAATGACCTCTTCTGTCCAAGTACCTCTTCAGTGGCTTCCAAGTGCCTAGACCGTGCAGAAGGCCTGCAGTCTCAGACCAGGAGGGACTGGCCACCCCCAGGATGGCCCAGGCCAGGCGTGTTGCAGTTTCCTTCATAAGGAACTGACAATGCTTAATCCTCCTCGGCCTACAAGTAAGCACTGGAACTTGCCAGATGCACTCTGGGATAAATCAGAGGCATCATGCAGCTTGGCCTTATCATGCAGAGTGAAAAGAGCACAGAAGATGTCTATATTGAAAAGATCTTCACATTAAAACTCAGGACCCTTGGGCTCATAATTGATGCTGCCACTAATTAGCAGAGTCACTTAACCATCTGCCCGACACCCTCTTTTAAAGAAGTATGGTAATGTCAAGTTTGACTACTTCAAGGTGTTATCATGGGTACCAAAAGGGTTGGCATTATTTTATTAAGTAGCAAGATGTTCTCATACCTCCCTGACGTCTATTTGAGGAGTGCGAATTGCAGGGCTCAGAAGTGGTATTTTGCTAAGATTCAGGTATGGCTCTACTTGGCTGATTCTCAGAGCTCTTGCACCTCCCCAGGTGACCATGCTGGGGGAGACAGCAGAGCGGCTCAGTGAGTCCCACCCAGATGCCGCTGATGACCTGAGGAGGCAGGGGACGGAGCTGAAGGAGGCATGGGACAACCTGCTGAAGTCTTCAGAGGATCGCAAGGAGAACTTAAATGAGGCCCAGAAATTCTACACGTTCCTTATGCAAGCCAGGTAAAGCTCCAAAGGCAAGCTCCGCCAGGTGGGGTGGGCAATTTCCACGTCTGGCCCCTGCATAGACCTTCTAGGAGCAGCCTGAATATAGGTGCTCTTCACTGCTGGTTTGGAGGGTACGTCCACATCCAGATCGTACCTCTAGCGAGGCTCAAAAAGCTCAGGCTTGGTGGTTCAAGCCATAGAATACCCAAGTTTGAACGAATGTGACACTGTCTAGGCCAATCAAGGCAGCCTAGAGCATGCACCATACACGGGGTGCTAGGTCAGGAGTTGTAGAATATGGACTTCTCTTTGTACTGGAAAGAGAAGAGCACAGATAACCATGGTCGAACACAATGCAGCCCCAATATGCATCCTAACAAATGCATGGAACTAGCACACACAGGTCCAAGGGTAAGAAAGGTGTGGTGTGTTCAGGAAGTGGGGGCAGCAAGAGCACGTGTTTGCATGTCAGAGGGCTCAAGACAAGGATCGGGGCATGAGCTTAGACACGGAGAGAGAAAATCCTGGAGAACTTCCGCTGCCTTGCCAGAAGGTCTACACATCATCACAGTGGAGCAAGCAGACACTTTGTGAAACAATTGCCACTTTCTGCCCCATCACCTCCATGTGCTGGGAGGAGCATTTGGAATTGAGGATCCAGGAAGTAATGCCTCACAATGTAATACTTTTGGGGAAAAAAAAAAGAAAAGGACTTTTGGTAAATAATTGCAGTTGCTCGTGGCAGCCCCCTCCCCACTTCGGCGTCTCTGGAAAGCTATAGTTTTTCATACAATATAAATAAATAGCATCCACAGCCATCCCCCAAATCATATCTGCTCATAGCTCTCTGTACGTACAGATTCTGCTCTGACTTCAGATTCCAAGTCAAATGCTGCCTCCTTCCCTTTATGAAATACTTTATGAATAAGTAACACTCCCCCCTTCCGAACAAGTCTGACACAGGCTTTTACCGCTTTATGACCCTTTTACGACCCTCCTCAATACCCATCACCAGGCTAACCCATCCCCCCACCCCCCTCCCCTCTAGAACCCTCAGTTTGTTTCTCAGAGTCCATCGTCTCTCATGGTTCAATTCCCCCTCCGATTTCCACCCTCTTTATTTTTCCCTTCCTGTTATCTTCTTCTTCTTCTTCTTCTTTTTTTTTTTACATATAATGTATTATTGTTTCAGAGGTACAGATTTGAGATTCAACAGTCTTGCACAATTCACAGCGCTTACCAGAGCACATACCCTCCCCAGTGTCTATCACCCAGCCGCCCCATCCCTCGCACCCCAGCCCCCACTCCAGCAACCCTCAGTTTGTTTCCTGAGATTAAGAATTCCTCATATCCGTGAGGTCATATGATACGTCTTTCTCTGTTTGACTTATTTCGCTCAGCATAATACCCCCAGTTCCATCCACGTCATTGCAAATGGCAAGATCTCATTCCTTTTGATGGCTGCATAATATTCCATTGTATATATATATACCACATCTTCTTTATCCATTCATCTGTCGATGGACATCTTGGCTCTTTTCACAGTTTGGCTATTGTGGACATTGCTGCTATAAACATCGGGGTGCACATACCCCTTTGGATCCCTACATTTGTATCTTTGGGGTAAATACCCAGTAGTGCAATTGCTGGGTCTTATGGTAGCTCTATCTTCAACTTTTGAGGAACCTCCGTACTGTTTTCCAGAGTGGCTGCACCAGCTTGCATTCCCACCAACAGTGTAAGAGGGTTCCCCTTTCTCCACATCCCCGCCAACATCTGTCGTTTCCTGACTTGTTAATTTTAGCCATTCTGACTGGTGTGAGGTGGTGTCTCATTGAGGTTTTGATTTGGATTTCCCTGATGCCAAGCGATGTTGAGCACTTTTTCATGTGTCTGTTGGTTCAGGCTGTTTTTGAAACAATAGGTATTAACCTCTTGTGTTCTGTTTGCCTTTTTTTTTTTCTTTTAATCTAAAGTATGAACTCCTCTTTTGCTATGTTACATACTTAGTAAGCAACCAATGAAACTTAGGTGTTTGAATAAGTGAATACATGAGTTTTCAAAAGAAAAGACCCTTCTGCCCTAGATCGGATATCTGTTGTTTCTCCAACAAGAGAAAGGACTCTCTGTTTGTGATGCTTCACTTGGGCATCACACAGAATTGCAAATGAGTACATTGTTACTTGACATTTACTCTCTGGGACACGGACCTTAGCTTTCCTTGTCATATCCCTTGACTGCTAACAGTCATAAGTGGGCCCTGGTCTCATCAACAGTATGGAGAGTGTGTGTGTGTGTGTGTGTGTGTACATGCGTAAATGTATGTGTGTGTGCATGCGTGAATGTGTGTGCATGTGTGAATGTGTGTATGCATGAATGTGTGTGTGTGCATGAATGTGTGTGTATATGTGTGAAAGTATGTGCATGCGTGAATGTGTGTGTGTGTGCGCACGCATACATGCTGGGAATAAAAGAATAAAGACATACCTTCCCTGAAATCCCATATAAAATAAATCCTTAAACCCAAGAAACTACTCTTTATGTACAAGAATCATTAAGAGTAATGGTATATGGATTGGTCCAGGATTTGAGTGTCCAGGTTCTTTCCAGATGTCTGTTTTTACTTATATTACATGGGCAAGCCACTTACATTCTCTAGTCTGACCTCCTCATCTCCAAACCAAAAACAAAAGAGTTCCCAGAATTCTATACAGGATTATTACAAGAACTGAAAGAGATAATATATGTGAAGACATTTTCAAACATAAGGGATGTCATTATTAAGTCAAACAGTGTAAACAACAGAATTCAGTGACTCATCACTTAGATATAACACCCAGTGTTCATCACAAGTGCCCTCCTTATTGCCCATCCTCCATCTAGTCCATCCCCCACCCACCTCCCTCCATCAACCCTCAGTTTTTTCTTTATAGTTATGAGTCTTTTATGGTTTGCTTCCCTCTCTCTTTTTTTCTTTATCTGCCCCCTCTCCCAGTGTTCATTTGTTTTGTTTCTTAAATTCCACATATGAGTGAAATACGGTATTTGTTTTTCTCTGACTTATTTCACTTAGCATAATACACTCTAGCTCCAGCCACATTATTGAGAAGGGCAAGATTTCATTCTTTTTGATGGCTGAGTAACATTCCCTTGTATATACATCCCATCTTCTTTATCCGTTCATCAGTCAATGGACATTTGGGCTCTCTCCATAGTTTGGCTATTGTTGATAATGCTGCTCTAAACACTGGGGAGCAGGTACCCCTTCTAATGTTAACTAACTAGAATTTAAATAAAAAATTGAAAAAAATAAAAGCTTAGCAAAATAAAAAAAGGAAACATTTCCAAGTGGTTTCTAGTAAATCATCTTTATCACACTTGTCTTTTTCCTGTATCTTCCTTTTACTTGGAATCTTTCTTAAGCACTGTTACCAAATTCTAGAAAGTGTCTGTCTGTCTTCATGTCTATAATTTTATATTTTTGATCTATTTCCTTTTTAAAGATTATTTTCATTCTTTATACACAAGCAGATTCATGTGTAATGAATTTACAATAATAAATTTCCTTTTTAAAACAAACAAACAAACAAAAACCAGTGTGAACAACAAACCCAAGATCTGTGAAGCATATAAGGTCAGATGGAAGGTGTTAATCTAGAAATAGCCAAGGACAGGTAGCCCTGTTGCAAGCTGCAAGGTTTTCTTGTCAATCCCAGTATGTCTGTTTCTCTAGGGACCTAGAGAACTGGATCAGTAGCATGGGAGGCATGGTATCATCAGAGGAGCTGGCTGAGGATTTAATTGGCACGGAGATCCTGCTGGAGCGACACCAGGTATGGCTACCAAATCCACAGCCACTGATCACATGACCCCCAACCTTCCCTCATTTTTTGACATTGTTGAGAAGCCATTGGTGCCACCAGTCTCTTCCTATTTCCAACACAGGAGCATCGTGCTGACCTGGAGGCTGAAGCTCCTACCTTCCAGGCCTTGGAAGACTTTGGTGCAGAACTTATAAGCAGTGGGCACCGTTCCAGTCCTGAAATTGAAGAAAAGCTTGAAGTGGTCAGGCTAAAGAAAGATGACTTGGAGAAAGCATGGAAACAACGCAAGAGGATGCTGGATCAGTGTCTGGAGTTGCAGGTAAAACACCTTTGAGCCCGTTAAAAAGGATTAGGCTCAGTCTGTTCCTTCTGTGCAAGTTTGCACAGTTCCTGCAGGTGCTCATTTCACTGGGCTTGCCATCCCGTAGGCACAAGGGCATTTCTTGGCTCTCTGCCATTGTGCTCTCATCATTGTGGTGTTCTCTGCTCGTATTCCTGTTAGAAGAGCCAAACAAAGTGGGGATCAGCTCTTGGCACGAGATGAGGGTGATTATAATGTATTTATTGATTGAGAGTTTGGTTGATTGATTCCCGTTGAGAACATGCTGGTTGTGGAGCCCTGGAAACACAAAGATTAGTAAGATAACATCTCTTTTCTGAAGTAGTGAAATTAGACATGTAGACAGACCATTCTAGCACAGCAGGTGATTATTAATAAAACAAACTGTATGAAAGTTTTGAGGCTAAAGAAGAGGGAGTAATTAGTGCCAGTGAGGGAAGGGATGAGCAGATCACTGGTGACCCTGAGGGTCGTGGTTATGAGGGTCCTAAAGAAATGACCAGCCAGCATCTGCCAGGTGCAGCATATGGGAAACACACCCTGGGAATGGAGTACAGCTTAAACAAAAACGTAAAATGTGTTTTCAGGGAAGAGTAAAAGCTCCAGAATAGCTAAGATTCATGGTATGAATGTTTCTTGGAAGAACATAAGCAACCCTTATGGAATCCCTTATATCAGTGTTGTAGGAAAGGGATGGGTCATTTCCTCTGTCCCCTGGATTGGATATAACCTCTGCCTTCATTCCCCATAGTTGTTCCACGGGAATTGTGATCAGGCTGAGAGCTGGATGCTGGCACGTGAGAATTTCCTGAGGTCAGAGAGCCACAGTTCCTTAGACACTCTGGTGGCCTTGATGAAGAAACGGGATGATTTGGACAAAGCAATCACTGCCCAGGTAATAACAACTAATATAAGAGTTCCAATAATAAATATTAGTAATAATAACAGAGATTCTATACATGTATATAGTTCCGTGATTTACAAGTATTTTAATTCCCATTTGCTTCTTACAGAAAACTGAGTTAGACAGGGCAGTTGACATGGTGGCTTAGTCTTACTCAAGTCACCCGCGGCATTGGACTGACTTACTATAAGCCCAGCCTTTTACAACCTACCTTTTAGAATTGGAAGTGACTTTATATACTGCTTATGCCAACATCCCACCCAATGCAGGAGTCACCCTCTGCCATGGCCATGGGAGGAGTCTGTTTTTAGGGAGTTCAGTACCACAGGAGTCCATACCACAGGAGCTCAGTACCACTGGAGTCAGTACCACAAGAGCTCAGTACCACTGGAGTCAGTACCACAGGAGCTCAGTACCACTGGAGTCAGTACCACAGGAGCTCAGTATCACTGGAGTCAGTACCACAGGAGTCAGTGCCACAGGAGCTCAGTACACAGGAGTCAGTGCCATAGGAGTCAGTGCCACAGGAGTCAGTGCCACAGGAGCTCAGTACACAGGAGTCAGTACCACAGGAGCTCAGTACCACTGGAGTCAGTACCACAAGAGCTCAGTATCACAGGAATCCATACCACAGGAGCTCAGTACCACAAGAGTCAGTACCACAGGAGCTCAGTACCACAGGAGTCAGTGCCACAGGAGCTCAGTACCACAGGAGTCAGTACCACAGGAGCCCATCTTAGTGTCATTATTAAAGTTTCTCCTCCTGTTGAATTAAAAGCCACTTCCGTGGCATTTACCCTCTGGCCCTGGTTTTGTTCCCCTTTGTGAAGCCATAAAGGGTGTCTCTGTTCTTTTCTAGGAGAGAGTCTGGGATTGCACTGAAGGCCTAATCTCCAGGCATCTGAGCTTTTTTCTTTTCCTCTATCTAGGAAAATAAGATCACTGAGTTGGACCATGTTGCGGAGCGGCTCATAGCTGATGACCACTATGCCAAGGAGGAGATTGCTGCTCGGTTCCAACGGGTGCTAGATAGGTCAGGCCTGAGCAGGTGTTTTGTGAGCTAAGGAAGATGCAGCAAAGTGACCTCTTTGCTAGCATGGAGGATGGGGGTCACACTCTGAGTTCTTTTCATTTCTAAATGCCTAAAACTATGTTGACACTTGGAAACATTTCTGATCTAGACTCACAGAATGAAAGGCATGGAATACAACTTAATTATTACTGACTTAACCACTGTATTTTATATTTGAAAATAACAAGACTATGCAACAACTAAATCTATTAATATAATATGTAATATTAGATATAATATACATGTAATATAATATGTATATGAGCATTATTTGTAATATTATAATATACAATATATAGCTAAATAATATATAGCTATGTTACATATAACATATAAATCCATAAATAACGAGAGGAGAAGGGACAAGTTGGCAAATGAGAAGACTGCAGATATGGCATCAGACCTTGGTGGAAGGGTCGAGGGCAGAGAGTGATCTAGCTTCCTCCTCCAGATGGAATGCTCTAAAAGAACTGCTGATTGCTGAGCGGACAAAACTTGGTGACTATGCTGACCTCAAAAAATTCCACCATGACCTTGAGGACCTGGAGGAATGGATCAGTGAGATGCTGCCCATAGCCTGCGATGAATCCTACAAAGATCCCACCAACATTCAGGCAAGTTCAAAACAGGAATCTTGGAAAACTCTGGCATACCCAGACTGTTGGATGAAGGGTTGTCTCCCTACACAGAATGCTTCCTCACTGTTGAGACCATTGTCTGCCCTCAGGGGCTTCTGAGTCTAATGTGAAGGTGTGGGTCCTTCAGAAGTCACCATTGGTTATGACAGAACATTAACTTTTTCTTTGAAACAGAATTTATCTATCTTGCTTCCTTAGATTACAGGGTAATTTAGTCTCTGCTTTCCCTTCAGAGAAAATACCTGAAGCACCAGGCTTTTGAAAATGAGGTCCAGGGCCGAGCTGAGGAGGTGGAAGGAGTCCTCAACTTGGGGAACTCTCTGATTGAGCGGGAGGCATGTGACGGCAATGAAGAGACCATGAAGGTAGGGGTTCTGCTCAGGATGGCTTGGGCTAAAGGCGCATGAGGAGAAGCCTCTTCTTCCTTCAGAGTTTCCATGGGTGGGGATATGGAGTGTGTTCTGTGGTTAGCGATCTTCCCTCTGACTGTCACACAAAGAAAGCAGGCAACCGTGTTGCTCAGACCTTATCACTTCTCTCAAACTCAGTACCTAGGACTCTGAGAAAGCTTTAGACCTAATTCTTAAGCGTTGTCATGCTTGTTTGACATTTTCTATCCCTACTGCCAAGAGCTTTGGCTCTTAGGCACCAGTCTCTGTAAGCAGCCCAGGACCCTTTCCTCAAACTTTGTTCCAACACCTCCTGTTGTTTCCCAGATTAAGCATAACTTTAAAAATGTATGGCATTCAAGGGTTGGCAGATTTTGGCTAGTCCCTAACTCCTAGGCCCCTACAGTATCTCTTCAAGTTGTCACAGGACTCAGGATCCTAAAGATCATAGTGATCCCCAAATTTCTTTGGGTTAGGGTCAGCTGGAAGAGCTGGACAAACACTGGAACTACCTGCTTGAGAAAACAATTGACAAAGGACAGAAGCTCAACGAGGCGAGTCGCCAACAGAGGTTCAACACAGGCATCCAGGACTTTAAGTTCTGGCTCTCAGAGGTAATTGCACCCGGAATGATGGGGGCATGGGATCTTAATAACTAATTGCTAGGTAAATGGATTTATGCATGAACAATTTCCTTGACTTTCTTGGGAAAAGTTGGGGGATATGGTTGCTAATGTTCTCCTTAAAGACAGTTTTCATCTGGCAGCTTCATTGCATATTTCTTTATTCGCAGGCAGAGACCCTGCTGGCCATGAAAGATCAGGCCAGGGACTTGGCTTCAGCAGGAAACTTGCTCAAGAAACATCAGCTGTTGGAAACAGAGATGTTGGCCCGAGAGGTAAGCAGTGTTGGAGTCTCACTCCTCCGGGCAGAATGGAAATGCCTCTGACTTTCCTCTCTCATCTTAGGACGCCATTTGAGAACACTTTCTTGCAAAACTGACCTTAGCGTTCTCAGCCAGCAGTCATTATACCAGGTCAAATCCATGAGCTGCAGAGCTGTGGCAATGGTCACTGCTAACCAATTATCATGAAACTGCAGATTCTGAGGAAGAGGATCCAGGAAGAGGATCCTAAAGCTATCTTGTCTACCTTTTAATGAGGCATACATCTAAACTCACTATCTTCCAAAGCTCATATTTGATCTGGCCTTTGAAAGAAAGTTTATTTTACATAATTACAGAGAGCAAAAAATATCAGAGGGGGATATCATGTGCAACGAAGTTGAACTATATATACACTCTGGAAATTCTATGGAGAATTCCAGTTGCATTCCAATATCAAGGTGAAATGTGTTTTGGGAGCAGTGATAAACATGTTGGCAGGTATTGATTTCATCCTGGAGAATTTTATATTATCAGTTTTATTTTGTGGCAGAAATAGGCACAGAAAGGACAAGAAGTCAAAGGCTTTCTAAGTTCCAGAGCTTTAGGACCTGATGACATTCCCCACGACAATACTAGAAGGACAGAGTTAGAGTGAAAACAGACAGAAGAGTCTGGGTGTGTTCTGGACACGGTCAGCCTAGGAATGTTATGGTAGAGTAGCTCTTCTTGAATACTTCTATCTATCAATCTGTGTCAGACTCAGGACTGTGAGGAAGACAGTCGTGTTTGGAGACACACACTTACTCACACTCATTTTCCAGTTGGGAAGAGGAGGAAAAAACAAGGGAGAATACCAGAAGGCGAATGGACAGTTTGAGTATTGTAGTCATGTTACTCACATTGCTCTCTGATCTTGCCCCCATCTGAGCTGAGTTAAAAGAGCTTATCATCAGTTTGACTATCTTCAAAAACAGTCTATTTGACCCAGACTTTGGACCTGCACCAGTGGTGGTTAAAGTCCAGGGTCTACTTAATGCTTGTATCGTTCTGTTCACTGAGACCACCTCGGCTTTCTAGGATGCACTCAAGGACCTGAATGAGTTAGCTGCTGATCTGTTCTCCAGCGGGACTTTCAATGTTGACCAGATTGTGGAGGAAAGGGATAATGTCAACGAGCGCTTCCTGAATGTCCAGGACTTGGCAGCCACACACCATGAGAAACTCAAAGAGGCTTATGCCTTGTTCCAGTTCTTCCAGGACCTAGATGATGAGGAATCATGGATAGAGTATGTACGGCCAGCTCACACTGCACCAATAACCAAAGAGAATAGATGATCCACCAAACATGTTCCCATTTGGTGCTGAAATGAAATATGTAATTGTTTCTTACAGTTGGTATTACTTCTTAACCATGCTTGCCTTAGCCTAAAGTTAACATTGGTTTTATTTTTCTCAAATTACCTCACTGTATGCAGGCAGAAGGGGACAGGCTTGGAGAAGTGGGGAGCAATTCACATACCTTCTGGGAATAAAATTAAGAAACCACATATGCTTGCTTGTTCTAGATAGTTCATAGAATGTGTAATGTCTGGATGAGACAGCTGGGCCTTTACAACTTACTCAACTGCTGAGATCCTTGTCATTTTTTTAAAAAAATATTGAAATTCTAGTTGGTTAACATACAAAAAAGAAACATACAGTGCAACATTAGTTTCAGAAGTTGAATTCAGTGATTCATCACTTACATATAATACCCAGTGCTCATCGCAACAGGTGCCCTCCTTAATCCCCATCACCCACCTAGCCCATCCCCCACCCACCTCCCTCCATCAACCCTCAGTGTGTTCTCTATCTTTAAGAGTCTCTTATGGTTTGCTTCCTTCTTTTTCTTTTTTTCCCCTTCTGCTGTGTTGATCTGTTTTGTTTCTTAAATTCCACATTTGAGTGAAATCATATGGTGTTTGCCCTTCTTTGTCTGACTTATTTTGCTCAGCACAATACACTCTAGCTCCATCCTGGGAATCTAAGGTGCCACCGAACTGGACACAGGCCAGCATTACCCAGTACCTGCCAGGCTTTCATTACTAATTCTGTTTTTGTTGTAAAAAGTATGATTGGGAAAATCTTGGTAAATCAAATTATTTTCCCGACTTCCCATTTAACCTGCCTCACCGCGTTCCTCTTCTATAAGCCTGCTGATTCTCGCTGGTAATCAATGAATTAGAGGGAAGCCTTGTGCACCAGGCAGCAAGGAGGACATCTAGGAATGTCAGAAACAATGAGATAATATAATCTTGTCTGTGTAGTCTTTTACTATGCTTTGTGGTGGCGGTCAAACATTTTACGCTTGGAACTGATCCAACAGCCATGACTCCTGCAGTATCAGCTTTTTTTAAACCCATTCTACCTAAATTCATTATTGATACTAATAGACAAAAATAATGAAGGCCATGAAGGCCATATATGTACATAGGGTCACTTATATGTGTGTGCATATAATTTTCACATTTTTTGAAAGAGAAACATTAGTGCCTGTTTTTGAGCAAAGAAGAAAAGATACACAGGTAGGCAGATAAGGGAATGAATGGAATTCATTTAAACATATTTTAACAAATAACATTTGTCACAGCTGTGGGCATAGTGGGGACCAGTAGGTAATTTTCATTTGTATTGTCAGGAGTTTTGCAGAAAGCCTCTGGCACTAATTGTCTTTGTGGGTACTGACCCCCGAGTGTTCCAGAATTTACCACCTCCCCACCCCCAGCCACACACCCATTCTTAGAAAACCCTTGCTCTAGGGTGACCTGGAATATCTAAACTACGTTCTCTGTTTCCTTCCTTGGTCCCAGGGAGAAGTTGTTACACGTGAGCTCCCAGGACTATGGGAGGGACCTTCAGGGGGTGCAGAACTTGCTGAAGAAGCACAAGCGCTTAGAGGGGGAGCTGGTGGCCCACGAACCCACCATTCAGGTAGGAAGAGTTGAGATCTGTGGATCAGTAGGGTGATGCTGCCTACCTACCACAATGGGGAGGTGGCATGCAGAGCCACAGGGAGCTAGGCACAGAGCCTACAGGCATTCTTCCGTCCTCTGCATGTTGTCTTCTATGAATAGAAGGAATCTGCTCAGGGACTATGCTTTTCCCCGGAAGGGACACTTTCAATACCGCAGACACAATTGTTGGTGATTAGGGTGCAGTCTGGGACATCTGGAAAAGCTGTACTTGAGCTGAGTCGCAGGGGAAGGAGACAGCTCTGCATTACGCTATGACCATGAATAATCCAGAAAGCAGATCATGGAGCATAGCCTGGTAGAAGCCCTGAAGTTGCACAAGGGGACATTTAGTGTGATGGGCCTGACTGCAGGTGTCTTCATTCTCCCAAGATTTTCAAGACCACCCCAAGTACCATGGGGTTTATAAATGATGTGGAGGGTGGGAAGGGCTGGATACCTTGCCAGGGAACTCTGACTAAATGGGGAGAGTCTGTGGGGTAAGGTGACATGGGTGTGTGTTCTTCAGAGTGTGCTGGATGCGGCAGACAGGCTGGGAGACAGGGCTGCTGTGGGGCAAGAGGAGATCCAGGAACGGCTGACTCATTTTTTTCAACACTGGGAGGAGCTCAAAGAGTTGGCGGCAGCTCGGTGAGTCGGGGACAGGAAGCCCAGCTATCTTCCTGGGTTGTTGGTATTCGGCTTAGCGTTGGCTGCTCTCCCCAACTCCCCATCTCTATTTATCATCGAAGTCCCTGCTCAGATGCCAGTCTGCCACGCAGCTTGCCCCCACTGACCCCAGGGAGAGGTGAGGAGGCTGCCACCTCTGTGGTCTGAACACACCTCTGCTCCCATGCTTTCTTGCAACCGTCCTTTATCATTGTTGGCCTCATGCGCCAATGCTTCACACCAGGTCGTGCCCCTAGGTCTGTTTTACTTTGTACGAACCCCCAGGCTTAGTGCTGTGAGCAGCCCCTAGGAATGAATGAACGAGGGGATATATTTTCTCCCTGATAGCCATACAGCCAATGAGAACCCTGCAGCCAGATAGCCAAACAGAATAATTTCTGCCTGTGATTCCATACCTGTTGGTGGTAGGAAGACATGTCTTTCTGGGGAATACTAGGAAACTTCTAGCACTGCAGGTGTCTTCACTGTATAAGAGGAACCACGGTGCTCTGAGTAGAAGGAGCCATACTTCACCGATGCTGTCCTCCAACTCTGATGTCTGGGCCCTCGTGTTCGGACAAGGCTCCCTTCCCCCAGCAAAGAGTCCCAGAGAGCAGATGATGCCACAAAACGGAACTCCTGGGGCCAGGGCCTCCCCGGTTCACAGGAGCTCAGGTCGGATTGGTCCGTGGCCCAGTCCCACTGCGGCTGCCTCGTGCGGCCGAGCTATGTGCGGGGCTCCCCTGGGTCCTGCTGTCTTCTCATCTTCACTGGGGCTCACCGCCTGTTGCAGAGGGCGTCACCTGGAGGAATCCCTGGAGTACTTGGAATTCATGCAGAATGCGGAGGAGGAGGAAGCTTGGATCAGTGAAAAGGAAGCTATGGTTGCCCGAGGGGGCTCTGGAGACACGCTGGCCATGACTCAGGTGAGCCACAGGCTGAATGACTGAGATCTCCCCTTTGATTTGAATCTTTTCTTATGTAGTCAACACTTTCGTCTATGAAAAGAATCTTTCTACTCGTGGGAGAAAGAGATGATGGAAATATGGATACTCCTGCCAGTTTTAAATATGAAAAATCAAGGTCCAATGATGTAACTTGCCCAAGATCATGGGATCAATCAGGTGTGAAGGTGGGACTCAAAGCTCAATCTCATGATTTGTAGTCTGTCTGTGACTTCAAGTCATCATGGTTACAGGCCTTGCCTCGTAGGGTTAGGTTTTCTAAAGATTCCCTCAAATCAGTTACACTGAATTGGAAAGATTGTTATGCTCGGGCATTGGTTATGGTTTCTAGAAAATATAATTTTAGCAGGGCTACCTGGCAGGTGGACCAGTTCCACAATTTACAGACGTACTTTTTTTTTTTTTTTTTTTTTTAAGATTTTATTTATTTGCGAGAGAGAGAATGAGAGACAGAGAGCATGAGAGGGAGGAGGGTCAGAGGGAGAAGCAGACTCCCTGCCGAGCAGGGAGCCCGATGCGGGACTCGATCCCGGGACTCCAGGATCATGACCTGAGCCGAAGGCAGTCGCTTAACCGACTGAGCCACCCAGGCGCCCCAGACGTACTTTTAAATACAGTATAGAGTTTACCAATAAAGAAATGAACAAGTGGTCCATGTAATCTCTAGTTAATATGGACTTTTAGAGGTTTTGAGAGAGTGATCATAAGAAAATAATGTTCTTGGGACCTTGAGATGTGTGCCTACTACTAGCCTTAAAACTTAGGGATTTACCAAGAATTCTCTGTGGAGATTAATTGACTCTTAGGTGATGAAATAAGGAAAGGCTCACATGGGCAAGAGAAAGTTTAAGATCCGCATAGCGTACAATTCACGCTACCAACCCCTTTCCTTTGAAAAGCCTTTTGGGACATGTGCACACATGGGACACATTTAAGTGGTTTAAGGTTTCATCTCAAACACTCCCAAAAGCTTCCCTTTTTTAAATGAAACCTTGGGTTTTGAGAATTGTGGATACACATGCAGTTGTAAGAATGTAGGGAGGTCCCATGTACCACCTACCCAGGTTCCTCTAGTGGTGACACTGAGCCCAATGCAGTCAGGATGCAGTATATCGCCGCCAACCCGTTTACAGAACACCATCTTCCCTTCGGCCCCCACCCCCTCCTTAGTCCCAGGCAACCACCAATCTGTTCCACGCCTCTACAATTTTTGACATTTCGAGAATGATGTATAAATGAGCTCATACAGTATGTCCCTTTTGGGGGTTGGCTTCTCACTCAGCATATAGTTGTCTGGTGATTCATTCAGGTTGTGTGCATGTCGTTGTTACTGCTGGGTAGTATTTCATGGGATGGATGTGTCAGTTTAATCACTCACCTGTTGAAGAGTATCTGGGTTGGTTCCACGTTTGAGCCGTTATGAGTAAAGCTGCATTTAATATTCATGCAGAGGCTTTCACGTAAACATGAGTCTTCATTCCTCAGGAATAAATGTCCAGGAGTCCAAGAGCTGGGCCATAGGATAACGGCATATTTGGTTTTGTAAAATCAGTTAAATAGATAAAAATGTAAAAGTGCCAAACTGTTCCCAGAGTGGCTCTACCATGTTACACACTTGCCAGCCAGGTGTGAGTGATCCCGACTTTCTCCCCATCCTTGCCAGGATTTGGTGCCATCACCATCTTTATTTTAGGCAGTCTGATAGGAGTGCAGGATATCTCATAGTGGTTTTAATGTGTATCTCCCTTATGGCTGATTTTTTATGTGCTTATTTGCCGTCTGTATATTTTCTTCAGTGAAATGTCTCTTCACCTCTTTTGCCCATTTTTCTGATAAGAATGTTTGATTGTTTGCTTTAACTGTTTTAACTGTAAAAATACATTTTTATGTATTTAACTTTCTGTGCTTTGTGTCAAATCTAAAAACATTTTGCCTAGCCCTGAATCCTGAAGATCTTCTCCTATGTCTTCTTCCAAAAGTTTAGAGCTTTACATTTTAATTTTAAGTCCACAATCCATGTAGAGCTCACTGTTGTCTAGAGCTACAGTGTGGTTCATCTTTTTGCGCGCGAAGGTCCAGTGGCTCCAACGCTTTGTTCCGCAGCGCCCCCTACGGTCAGCGCGCCGCTTTCACACCTGCCCACACGGCTATAACTGATGGGTGGTTTTTGTAGAAACATGGAGTTGGGTCCGATTTTTAAGCCCATTTGCCAATCCTAATCTTTCAATAGGAATTTGTAGACCATCACATTCAAAGGTTCATTTTAGTGAGAAGTTCTTGCACTAACATATAAATTCCAGGGAAAGATGTTATGAGCTTTATTGCTAATACTCCTCACTATTACCTTAAGATATCTATCTACCTAGCCCTTCTATGTCATCTTTCATGAAGAAAAAATTGACTTTCTGAGTTTTTGGTTTCCTGATCCCATATGGATTGGCTAATATAAGAAAAGAGAGTTGTTTACCTATTGTTGAATTTCAATTTTCTTCCTGTGATCTCATCTTTTCCCTTTGTTTAATATGTAAGAAGAGATGATTCTGATCAACTTCTTGCAATTATGAGATACATTAGATGTATTTAAAATATGTTTTAAGCTTTTGGCCTTACCAACTTTTAATACAACATGAAGGAGGCTAGTTAGGAATATATTTGAAAAAGGGATACCTAGATTTTATTTAAAGGAAACTTGTGTTTGATGAGCTTCTGAGGTATCCAAGGGGAAGCACAGAAAAGAGATTGGAAACAGAAGGTGACAATGTTGAAGAGACTTTATTTCATGCGTTATGTGTATGTGAAAACACGGCTAAATCAGTCTATTTTATATGGTGGATCATGTGTCCAATCTCCATGTAAGGTTTCTGCATCAAGATGAAATACAATACAGTCATACAAGATCATGTAGCCCATCTTGTATTTAAAGAAATAATCATCTTATTTTAATGCCTAAGAACACGATGTATCAGTAGTTCTTATATTTTCAAAATGTGGTGGTTAAAAGTATGATAGTCGCACAAAATCTGTTTCTTCCTTGGCCCGGGTTAGTAAGCAATGTAAAAGGAAAAGTGGATGGGGTGCCTTTGTGACGAGAGGAGGCAAGGACAGCAGAGGCAGCCCAGGCCCTTGAGGTTGGGGGTGGCGGCGGGCAGAGCTGCCTGGTCTCCAGAACACTCAGGAGAATATAGAGAAGGAGGAGACACACTGCTCCCGGGCTTCATCCTCACTCCATTCTCCATCCTTCCAGCAGCAGGTAGGCACAGAGAAGTTTAAGACTGAGATTCAAAACAGCTCAGTGTTCTCTTTAGCTGCCTTTAGGTCAGTTCTTTAAAAAAAAAAAAAAAAAAGATTTTATTTATTTATTTGAGAGAGAGAGCATGAGTAGGGGGAGGGGCAGAGGGAGAAGCAGACCCCCTGCTGAGCAGGGAGAGGACCCTGGGATCATGACCTGAGCCAAAGGCAGACGCTCAACCGACTGAGCCACCCAGGTGTCCCTAGGTCAGTTCTTAGTATAAGATGATACTTATTATCTTTCTGTTAGATACAATGTTTCATGGAACTATATAAATTTCAAAATGGAGGAATTCTTATATTTTACCTTGACCAACACTCTCATTCTAAAGTCCAGAAAAGCTTAAGTTCACATAGTAAGTTAGGAAGAATATCACTGTATTCCTTTGTCTCTTTCTTTTCTGGTAAGATTTCCCTTTTTGGCAAATGAAGAGCTTCAGGAGAGGCATTTAGTGGCTCTGTGCAGGAAGAAGTGGACGCTCCCCTACTCTGCCAGTGTAGCTGAATCATCCTTGTGGGTAGCATCAGTGGGAGTCAGAATGGGGGTGGGATAGATTGTCCAGGCTTGGATGTGTTGATTCTCACTGACTCATTTATGTAGAGCTTGCTAAAGAAGCATGAAACATTGGAAAATGACTTTGCTGTCCATGAGACCCGAGTGCAAGATATATGTGCTCAAGGAGAAGACATCTTGAATAAGGTGAGCAACTCAGGGATTCCAGGCCAAGCTCATTTTCCAAAAGGAATTGGTTCAAATATAGAATCATGAGCAGTGCTAAAATTCACACATTGAATTTTCATACTCTCTGACTAGCTATGTTGTTTTTGTTCTGAGTAAATAATTATTTGTTCAGTTGCTGCTTTTTATAAATTCTTTTTTTCAGGTTCTTATAGATATACCCTGCAGATTTCCTTAAATCCTTTGCTGACCCTCCTACTCATTGTGTGCAGAACATGGCATTTATAAAGATGTTATGGCATGCTTTGGTTATAGAGTATTGTAAAAATGTAAATAAATTTCTTTGTATGCCTCTAGGGAGGAGGATCAGACTGAAACCTCTTTGTGACTTGAAAATCATTCTTTTATTTAAATGCTTGTTTTTA
The DNA here is from genome assembly GCF_002201575.2 of Neomonachus schauinslandi. NCBI lineage: Eukaryota > Metazoa > Chordata > Mammalia > Carnivora > Phocidae > Neomonachus > Neomonachus schauinslandi. Next base: position 3,409,577 of record NC_058408.1, on the reverse strand, counting down.
CAAATCCTCACTGATTAAGTGCTATACAAAGAGCCTTGAACAGAGGGGACTTCAACTATGAAGGCCTTACGTGGACAAACGCGAGAAGATCTTCCAAATGGTAGAGTGGAAATAACCATCCCAGGCATGGATGAAAAATAAGATAAATGCACTAGACCCAGAGGAGAGTAGTTACTTATTTGGAATGAGAGAGATGACTCCTTTTTATCATACTAAAGAATTTCAACTTCTAGTTCTGGACATCCACCCATGTATCTGTCTCTTCTTCTCCCCTTTACCTTGGTGTTGCAGGAGAAAATTCAGCCCAAGGAGAAGATTTCTGCCAAGATAGAGTCTCTGAAAGAAAAGATCCCTTCTCTTTCCAGCACGATAAATGCTTGGAAGTCACAACTGGAAGAGGATTATGCCTTTCAGCAGTTTAACTGGAAGGCTGATGTGGTGGAGGCCTGGATAGGTATGACGTGTGAAGGCCAGGGGAAATACTGGTAAATTCCATTGATAGAAAGGTTCTGGGATTTTCTCACTTCCCATGGAAGAGAGATACTCCCTCCTCATCCACTCTTACCCTTTCTGGACACAATTACACACACATGCCCCAGAAAACATGCTGATGGGTGACTGAGAACCAGAATTCCAGAAAACACATTTTAGGGGAATTGGTGGTTTCATCGGTGATATTTAAAAGGGCAGAGCCATGGCAAAACATTCTAAAAAATAAACAGTGTGTTCGATTACTTCTAAATTATGTCTCATCTGCAATTTTACTCTGTTTTCCAAAACACTCACAAGTTCCCTTGGCCCTAGCTCTGTTCCAGTCATTTCTATGCTGCATAAGTCCAGAGAAACCATCCATCACCCCTACTGCTCCTATATTCCAATAAATGATCCACTCCCAGAGTCAGGAGGCTCTCTTGTGCCATAGAGTAAATATTTCTTTTTTTCCTTATCAAGGCCGATTCAAGAGCAACTACTTTTCCCCTCTAATCAATCATCTTTGCTCTCTAGCTGAAAAAGAAGAAAGTCTGAAGACCAATGGCAATTGTACAGACCTCGCTGCCTCCCTCACTCTCCTGGCAAAGCAGGTGAGAACAGGACTGCCCCTGGGCAGGTGCCAGGCACGTCCATGGCCCACATACACAGAAGCTGAACACTAGGATTATCCCATTCCCCAATTCTGTGGTTTTCTTGTCTGTAGGATCTGCTTTTTTCCCTTCCCATTTGGTAACTTGCTAGTTTTTTCTCCCTCTCCCTCCCACCAGTCTTGCTGCTGCTAAGTGAGCATCATTTTTATTAGAGAACCAACTTTGGGTTTTTATTTTTCTTTGTATTTCTTATAATCTTTCTATTATATCCCATTAATATCTTTTTATATCTTTATCATTTTATTTTACTTGGGATTAACTTATTTTTTAAAACATTTCATAGGGTAAATATTTAGATCATCAAATATTTAGACATTCTCCTTTTTTTAGCATTTTGATGTAAGGATATAAATTTCCCTCTAAGCAGAGCTTTAGCTGCACCTCACAATTTCATATGTTACTTCTGTTAGTATCACTCAAATAAAATGTTTCTGTTGTTTCTAATTTCTTATTTAACCTATTTGTTATTCCATAGTGTATTTTGCTGAATTTCCAAACACTTGGGAGTTTTCTCATTATCCTTTTTGATATTTATAGCTAGTTTAATTCCACTTTGTTTTAAAAACACATTCTATATTATTCTAGAAGCTTGATTTACATCCAGCAAATGGTACGTTTTGGTGAATAGTCCATTTACAGTTGAAAAGAATGTGCATTTTTTTAAAAGATTTTATTTATTTATTTGAGAGAGAAAGTAAGAGAGCACAAGCAGGGGGAATGGCTGAGGAAGAGGGAGAAACAGGCTTCCCACTGAGCAGGGATCCCGATCCAAGGACTCTGGGATCATGACCTGAACTGAAGGCAGACGCTTAACCAACTGAGCCACCCAGGTGCCCCAAAAAGAATGTGTATTTTACAGTGGTTTATATTACCTGTCAGATTTGGGTTGTTAATCATGTTGTTTAAATACTTTGTAATTTTTATATATTTTGAAGTTAGGTTCAAAGGTGTGTTGACATTTAGAATTATAAATCATCTTGATGAATTGATACTTTTAATTATGAAATGTTCTTTCTACTAACATTTCTTGATTTAAAGTCTTCTTTTTCATATACTAGAGTACCAGGTTTTTTGTTTGTTTGTTTTGTTTTGTGTTTCAAGTGTATATCTATTTCCATCCTTTAATTTTTTTCTTTCTTTACATTTACGTCTTTATATTTTATATTTTTGTTGTTGATTTGATATATTTATACACTGCAAAATGATTACCATTGTAGAACTATCTGACACCTCCATCCTATAATGTAATTACCACTTCTTTTTTGTGTTGAGAACATTTCAGATCTACTCTCTTAAAAAGTTTCAAGTATATAATACAGTATTATTAGTTGTAATCATCTTGCTGTCCATTAGTGTCCCAGAATCAGTCATTCTTTTAGTTGGAAGTTTGTATCCTTCGACCACTTTCTCCTCATTTCCCCCACCCTCCAGCCCTTAGCAACCACCAGTCTACTGTGTTTCTCTGTTTGACTCTTCTAGATTCCACTTGTGAGTGATAGCAAATGGCATTTGTCTTTCTCCGTCTGACTTACTTCGTTTAACATATGCTCTCAAGTTTCATACAAATTGTCACAAATGGCAGGATTTCCTTCTATTTCATGGCTGAATAATACTCCATTTTACACACACACACACACACACACACACATGCATCACATCTTCATCTGTTCATTTGTTGATGGACACTCAAGTTGTTTCCATAACTTGGCTAATGTGAATGATGTTGCAATGAATATGGAAATGTGGAGTGTCTTTATGTTTTAGATTATGTCTCCTAAAATTTCACAGTTGAGTATTGTTTATTTATCTAATTAGATCATTTTGTTGCAATAGTGAGTCCACTTACATTTAAAATAATGTAACTCGTGAATTTTGATTTAAAGTTATAATTTAACACTTCCACCCCCCCTCCCCCATCCAACCCCTACTTTTGGCCAGGGACTGAAATGATTCAAGACATAATCTTTTTTTTTTTTTTTTTTTTTTGAGGACTTGCCTTTTTCAGTTGGCTTTTACTCCTAGGGCCTTTCAAGGGTTCAACTAAATCCCTTTCGTTGGAGCTACTCCTCTTTGTGTCCTCAACTCAGCACTGTGAGGCTATTGAGGAGTCTACTTAGCATCTCTATTTGCTACTGTTTTTCTGCTTGGCTTCTAGGACTCCTGTCCTATAGAGTTTAGGAACCCATAGATGCCTTGAGGGGAAAGCAGGTAGATGATTGAACGAACTTTTCTGCAGTTCTTTTTCCACAGCTGCTCAAATCCTGGCTGCCTGGTTTCCCAGAAACTGTCTCTTTGATTTCATGAGATTATCAAGAGCTCTGAGCAGCTGCTTTCCCCTCAGTCTCTTAGCCTGTGCAGCCCACATGTCATAGGGAAAGGTGACAGAGAATATTACTCTGATTTTACTACTATTTCACCTCTCTAGAGTTTTGATTCTTGAGGTGTAGTGACCTGAGTTGCATTCTGATCTCTTTCAAACAGCTGATATTTTGTACTTTTATCCAGCAATTAAAGTTGTTCTCAAAGGCAGAATTGGTCAAATACAAGCCACCCTGTAAAGCTGGAAGTGTAGTATCCAGAATTTTGTGATTTTGGTATCAACAACACACACACACACTGTGTAACTGTCCCTGTTGTTAGTGAGTGTACTTCCAAGATCTCTAGTAGTGCGCTGCTGCTAATCAGTACACAAAATATAACAGGGGATGTAAAAGAGTCTTAGAAAGGATGTGAGCTGTAGGAAGCATTTAGTCTTGACTCAAAAAATGAAGATCATATCATGCTCCAATATTCCCTTAATATTAATTATATACCTAACTTAAGCTCTGATTATGAAACATGCATCCACCAGAACTTAGCCATAATTCCAACCACAAATATTCACTTAAATCTCTAAGTTATGGGCGCCTGGGTGGCTCAGTTGGTTAAGCGACTGCCTTCGGCTCAGGTCATGATCCTGGAGTCCCCGGATCGAGTCCCGCATCGGGCTCCCTGCTGTCAGCAGGGAGTCTGCTTCTCCCTCTGACCCTCCCCCCCTCATGCTCTCTCTCTCTATCTCATTCTCTCTCTCAAATAAATAAATAAAATCTTTAAAAAAAAAAATCTCTAAGTTATGTTTCCTTTTGCTTGGTCCTCACTCTATTTCTTTCCTAGACCTTATCTTGTCCATGATACAAATGTGGTGGAACCCAGGTGTGAATGGTCCCTGGGAACCTACATTGTTTTTCTGTTCACAGCTTCTCTTTGGGTCTTCCCCAGGACACTCTGGATGCCAGTCTGCAGAGCTTCCGGCAAGACAGACTGTCAGAGATAACTGACCTAAAGGACCAACTGGTGGCTGCTCAGCACAGACAGACCAAAGCCATTGAGGAGCGCCATGATGCTCTGCTGAGGCTCTGGGAACAGCTGCTGGAAGCTTCTGCAGCCCACAGAGAGAAGTTGCTAGAGAAGCAGCTGCCCCTACAGCAGGTAAAAGAAAAAAGCCACGATTAGGCCTCAATTATCTGTATATTAGTCATGGAATCCAGAAATGGATTCCACTGGAACTCCTGTTTGGATAAACTATAGACATTAGAATAAGTGCATGGAAAGGAGCAGGAGGGCATTCTTATTGAACAGGAAGTAATCAGGGTTTTTTAAGACTGATTTGTCAGTTATGCGGCGGACTTGAGGTGGATGCCAGGCACAAGTAATAAAAGGACAAAAAGGCAGATGGTCCTGGTGGATGGAAAAACTAAGCTGGCAGGACTTACACTTTTCTCTAACCAAATAAAAGGAGCACTTGCTAAGAAACACTCGAGTTCTCATCCTGTGTTGACCTTACCTAGCTGAGAGATGTCACTTCACATCTCTGAGCCTTGATTCTTTCATTTATGAAATACGATCATGTTACCACTGTCTCCTGCTGGTCTGCATTATGACGATTGAGAGAGATAATGGATCTGAAAATGCGGTGCACGCCACTAAGTTCTATATAGGCTTAAGTGATGAAAATGTTCTTTCTAGTGGTGGCTGTGAAGGTACTGGATGTTGATCATAAAAAATATCAATAATAAAAGGAAATCAGGATGCTGAGTGAAGACTATAAGAAGTATTATACCAGGCAGCAAGTGAAGGTGGGCAATTAGGGGAATTAGGAGACAAACACACAGATAAAAATCAGTCAGTCTGGACGCTTAGCTAATTACTGAAGGGCTTGGTACCTACAGAAATAGTCTTAAGTGAAAAATTAGATCAATTTATGGGCAACTTTACACACATATATGCATTCTACATAGAAAGACACTTTACCTTCTGATTCTGTTTTGCTTAACTTTCAAACTGCAAAGAGGTTTGTTATTTGATTTCCTGATTATAAAATCTTTGTAAAATACTCAGATGATCCATAATGTTACAAAAGTAATATGAAGTACTTTGCAGGTTTTTGTGTCTTTCCTGTGTGGGAGCCATATCAACTTTCTCTATACTGGTCTATTTTAGCAAAAAGATTGCTGAAGTGAGTACAGGGTAAGATGTAATGGTGTAATACCTTTGTAGTCCCTCTTCCATTTGAGCCAATTTTCTCCTCTTTAATCTCCACCTTTGGGAACAAAAACTCATTTTTATATTTGCCTCAGATAAATCTCTTGGGAAATACAAACTGCTTACCCTAAATCTATGATGTGTTTTAAATCTAAAACTATTTTTGGGGGTGCCTGGGTGGCTCAGTCATTAGGCGTCTGCCTTTGGCTCAAGTCATGGTCCCAGGGTCATGGGATCGAGCCCCACATCGGGCTCCCTGCTCGGCGGGAAGCCTGCTTCTCCCTCTCCCACTCACCCCTGCTTGTGTTCCCTCTCTCACTGTGTCTCTATCTGTCAGATAAGTAAATAAAATCTTAAAAAAAATAAAAAATAAAACTATTTTTGCTCACCTACTGTTTGGAACCATCCATACTATTTTTCTTGTTCAGAAATTCTGACAATTCAGTCATTCAGAGCATCTGGGTAACTCCAGACAGTAACATAGGGATAAGGCTACAGATTAGAGGGTAGGAACTGGGTTGAGCCCTGAACACATTTTAGAAGGAAGGCAGAAAAAGGACTCGGTACAGACAAAGACACCAGAGAGGCGTGGTCTGCAAAAGAGCAGAGGAGAGAAAGAAGGAGCAAACAGAGAATGGGAGAGACGGGCCTATCCCACCAATGATCTGTGGATTCAGTGATTCATGCATTCATTCACTTAACACCTACTTTTGTATGTTTACCAGGTGCCCGGAAGAACTAGGGCTCCAACTTCAGAATAAGAAATCATGAAATCTTATCACTGAAAATGGCCCTTGCTTCATTTGGACTCTTAGCACTAAAAAAACCCTAGGAGTCCTTCAGCCTCTTTGTAGATGACAGATTTGACTAGTTTCACACCAGGGGGCCAGGACCTGGGCTGGTGCCTCAAATGCACCTGCCTGCCCACTGATTTCATGTCCTCGGTGGTTTCAGTTCTGCCCTCTTGGAGTGCTGACCCTGAAAATATTTGAATATGGTCTTTTTCTTTTTTTAATCCTCAGTCTTCTCTTTTGCTGAGGGGCTTTATCGGGAAAGATGGAGGTGACTTTTTTCTCTGTAGGCTGAAGAGCTGTTCATGGAATTTGCACACAAGGCTTCCGCTTTCAACCACTGGTGTGAGAACACCGAGGAGGACCTGTCGGAGCCTGTGCACTGTGTCTCCCTGAACGAGATCCGGCAGCTGCAGAAGGACCACGAGGCCTTCTTGGCCTCCTTGGCCGGGGCCCAATCTGACTTCAATGATCTCCTGGAGCTAGACCAGCAGATTAAGGCCTTAAACGTGCCCTCCAGCCCTTACACCTGGTTAACGATGGAGGTGCTAGAGAAGTTCTGGAAGCACCTGTCTGATGTCATCAAGGTAATGGCACATAACGAAGGCTTCCTTCCACGGTGGTGAGCATGGCCACCTAACTTATCATACAAGTTGGGGGGACTTTTGAGAAAGAAAGGACACAGTTAATAACTATGTTGGGACAGCAGTCATGAACCGGAGCTGGCTAAGGAAATGTTAGAAATATAGTCACAGTGGGTATAGCCCTACGCCCCGGAGTTCAGACCCTCTCATGCCTCTGGGTGTTGAGCAATGATTCAAGGAAGCAAACACGGGCTCCAGGAGGTGGCTCTAAACATGAGATTTGAAAGTTCATGAGGTTTGTATATAAGTTCACAGTCTATAGATTTCCCCCCCATTTTATACCTACCTCCAAAGTGCCTTTTTAATGTGTTTGTGTATAATTTTTATCTGTCTATAATGATATTCATCATAGAAACTATGGAAAATATTAAAAAGGTTCACAAAGAAGAATTTCACCAAAATATCACCAATTTTATTTTATTTTTAAAAAAATATTCTATTTATTTATTTATTTATTTATTTATTTATTATTCTTTATTTATTTGTCAGAGAAAGAGAGAGCGAGCAAGCACAAGCAGGGGGAGCGGCAGCTCGTTACTGCTTTTCCTTTTAAGGCTGCTTTTATGTTCATTTAAGTGAAGATTTCACCTAGAAAAAATGAGAAGAGGATGATTTGCCTTTATTACTAGCTTATTTGTCACTGGGCTTGGTCTTAGAGACACCTGCAAGTACTTTCAGGCGTGACGGGAGCTTCCTTCCCCTTTGGAGGCAGGAGAGGTGGGCAGGAGGAAGTAGAAGCACGTAGCACATGCTTCCGGAAAATAGGTTAGACTGGGAGGAGGGGAGCTGCGCAGCTGAGCCCCAGAACCAGCTATTTTACTGCAAAGAAAGGTCTTCAGTGTTCACTCCACTATCTGTGATTTGGGGTTTTAGGAACGGGAGCAGGAGCAACAAAGGGAAGAGGCGAGACAGGTCAAGAACTTTGAGATGCGCCAGGAGTTTGAGCAGAATGCCAGTGCCTTCCTTCAGTGGATCTTGGAGACCAGGTACGCAGCGCTTCCTCCAAACCCATGATCCCTGCATCCCCACAGGGATGAAATACATATCTGAAGGGAGCAGGAGGGGGCCCTACAGCATTTATGTTGTTCTAAAATCACCATATCCTGTCTGTGCTTTTCATCTGGAATTGATGGTTTTCTAAATCAATCCTTGCAAAATCAAGAAACGAGAATGTCACACCACTGCCCATTGTCTACATGTCCATATTCTCTCCTAGGTAACTCTCATTTTTTCTCCTGTTGCCTGTAATTAAAGTCTAAAATAACACAGTCCCTTATGTTTGCACTTTACAAAGTGCTTCTATACCCACTACCTCCCTTACCTCTTCCTGCGACCTTGAAAAGTGTACAGAGCCGATGTGATTACTCTGTCTCCAAGTGTGGAATGAAGCTCAGTAGACAAATGGACTTGCTCAAGGTCACATGGGTATTTATTGTCATGACCAAAGGCAGAGCCTACTGTGAAACTAGGAAGCTGTCACGCTGCCTGACCATGAAGCTGTGGTGAGAATCGGTGAGATACTCCATGCTAATTGCTTTTGTTAAAGGCAGAATGTCTTATACATGAAAATAGCATTTGTCACATCTTCCAGGGCAAATGACCTGGAAAAGGAGACCTGGAGGGTTGTAATCCATTAGAATAAATGTCAAAGTCAGCAGACAGTATCCAGTAGATGGGTCAGAAGTGTGGGCTTTTGAGAGTTAAAGGGGTGGTTTAGACAATCTGTGATATATACTGTTTCTACAAACCCAACAAGGAAAACCAGACAACGAGCAAAAGGAAATCCTGTGTCACAGCTAAAAGTTATCTGGCAGAAGGCAGAGGAAGCACAGTTCATCCTCCTCTGCCTCTGGTTTTGTCCCTCATCCCCTGGCAGGGTGTGCCCAACACTGAGCTCGTCACCTGACACCCGAGCTCTTCGTCCTAAGACAGCAGGTGTACACAGTATCTGAGCTCCTCCAAGAGGGAGAGACTCTGGGAGCAGTGTGAAACGGTTCCTGTTAGATTTGGAATATTCCATAAATCTAGGGAAAGACGATCATTGAAGTAATTTGTATTAATGTGTGATTTCTCTTTTCTCTCGTCTGATTCCTGTTCTGGAACTGCATGCCCAGGGCTTATTTTCTGGACGGGTCAGTATTTTATGTTATTATGTTTGTTTTGTTTTTAGGTTAAGGGTATATTTGAGAGTAAGAACCAGGAGGAAGGTACAGAAGCCTTCTCGTAGATATAGAAGAATGAGGGCAGACCTTCCTTCTCTTCTTATCTGTCTAGCAACTTGCCAATTGACAGAAGGGTTTGGTTTCATGAAACTCTAGTGTGAAAATTCGTTTCAGAGAACCCATATAATAGACATAGAAGCAGAGAAATGTAGGGTGTTGAAATCAGTCTGGATGAAATATTGACCTCTGATATTATGAATAACATTTCTCTCTGGTTCTTAACTAGGTCTTTGCTCAAAGAAACAGGAACTCTGGAATCCCAGCTGGAAGCAAATAAAGTAAGTAATGTTTGCTTATTAGCTGAGGATATTGCCAGAATTACGAGGAGTGCAAGGAAAACGCCTTAAAGGCAACCCTAGTAGTACTTTTAAGTAAACTCCCCAGCCTGAAGGTCAAGAGCTTCAGGGTCTAGTCCCAACCCTGCCAGCAACTTGCATTCTAGCTGTTGACCGCCGCTCCATGGGCACAGCCATCAGTTTACTTCAGTAACCTCAATTTCTGTGTCATTACAATAGAGCTCATAATACCTGCATCACAGAGTCGCTGTGATAATTAAGAAAGAAAACAGGTGCAGAAGCCATCATCATTTGAAATCATTTGCTAATATACTTAAATCCAGATGATCTTTCAACAGTTGAGTGAAGCAATGGGCTAGAACAGTGTTTCTTAACCTTATTTTCATTATTGCCCCACCTCAAGGAGAACATTTAATTAATTAAATCTAATTAGTCCCTAATGAAAGAACTTCAGTAATAAAGAGGAAGATGTTGTCAGGTGGGACTGATCTCTGGAAGGTCACAGGCATTTGTACCTTGTAATACATTTAGTGTCTCAGCCCACCCCCATCCTCAGAACCCATTCACTCCTCCCTTACTCAGGAGAAAGCATGGCCTGGATGCAGGCGGTTGGCATCGAATGTGCCTGGAGGACAGGTGCATCCTGTGGAAGTCTGCTGGCGTGGCCGCAGGGGAGCCGGCTGGAGCTCAGCCACAATCCCCAGCGTGGCTAACTCGTGGTGCCGATCTCTGGGAGCCAGCCATGCAGGCATCCTGGGAATGCTCCTCCTCTCCTCTGCAGCATGTAACTACTAACTCTTGACCAGAATGACCAAGGTCACATCACCTAACCTTCCCACCATCACATAAATGAGGAATACAGAAGTGGATTTCCTGAACAGTTCATTTTTCATAGAGGACAAGAGGAGTCCTGAGAATAATTAAAAAGGAGCAATTAGGGGAAATACAAACTCATCAGCTTCTTATCTTCTCTACCATCCCTTGGTTTGGAGCTGGTACCCTGCATGACTGCTTCTCTCCTTCTTGCCTTTTCTAGCGGAAGCAGAAGGAGATCCAGGCCATGAAGCGCCAGCTGACCAAGATCGAGGATCTGGGAGACAGCTTGGAAGAGGCTCTGGTCCTGGACATCAAGTATAGCACCATCGGGCTGGCCCAGCAGTGGGACCAACTTCACCAGCTGGGGATGCGGATGCAGCACAACCTGGAACAACAGATCCAAGCCAAGTACTGCAGACCCATGACCAGGGCTGGGCAGGGTGTGCGTGGGATTAGGTGTCAGAACTTAGCCCCAGGGGCTAGAGTTTGGGTTACTGGATAAAAGAGCTGCTTCAGAGGTAGTACACACATCATCTCTGGAATCAAAATTCTCTTTCTCTCTCTTTTCTGTTCCACATAATGACTATTCCTTTTTATTTGGGAGTCTATTATGAAACAGGAGACCATGCTCCCATCCCCATGAAGCTATTCACCACCCAGTTCTCAGGGTCCCTTCACCATCGTATGCAATCTCTTCAGGAAGTCATCCCTTTTGTAAAAGTTCCTCTCAAATGTCTAGAATGCAAGAAATATTCAAGGTGTAGAGCCAGAAGAACAGAATTCACTTGTTTTTTTCTAAATAAATTAATTATATCAAAGCAGCTTTAGGTCTTGCTAATAATGGCAGCATTATTGTCTAGATGGGGGATTGGCAAACTTTTCCTATAAAGAGACTGATCATAAATGTGTCAGCCGTGGTGAGTCATGTGGCCTCTGTTGTAACTACTCACTCGCTGTCATAGAGAGAATGGGCAATTGACAGCCCACAAATTCATGAGTGTGTCCATGTTTCAATAAAATTCTATTTATGAACACCGGAATTTGAATTTCATGCAATTTTTATGTTTAAGGAAACACTTCTTCTTTTGATTATTTTCAACCACATAAAGAGGTAAAAGCCGTTCCTAGCCCATTAAACTGTACAAAAGCAAGTGGCAGACTAGAATTGGCCCATGGGCTATAGTTTGCCAACCCCTGAATCAGATGACCTGAGCAGCATAACATCCACTAACATCCCTCTTTATTCCACATGGCATGTCTTCCGCTATTTTCCTGTTTTATTTCATGGGCTAATCATGTTTTCCTTTTCAGAGACACCATAGGTGTGAGTGAAGAGACACTAAAGGAGTTTAGCACAACCTATAAGTGAGTATGACTTCATAGTTGATCGGTTCTTTGTTTTCCAACCCATTCAGAATGAATCTCCAAATAGCTAATTTTTTCCCCTCAGTGTTGGCATGGTAGGATCTTAAATGAAGATCTAGATCTGTTAATTAGCTTCAAGGCACGGCTTTTAATATGTCTATGAGCTTCCTGAAAATACATTTCTCTCATGCTCAACATTTTACTGTCTTTGCTCCATTCACTGGGTTAAAAATAGTTCAGAAACAGAGGCAAGCTCCCCACTTGGTTTTCTGATGACCTGTGACATGTTAAAGCCTCAGTTGACCCAACAAGAACTGTTCTTTTCTGTTCTAATCTGGTTCTGTATTGAACTTGACAAAATGTTTTTGTTCTTCAGACATTTTGATGAGAATCTGACAGGGCGCTTGAGCCACAAAGATTTCCGGTCCTGCTTGAGAGGGCTCAATTATTACTTGCCCATGGTGGAGGAGGATGAACGTGAGCCCAAGTTTGAGAAGTTCCTGGATGTCGTTGATCCGGGGAGGTAGGAAGAAGACCAAGAGCCAGACCATCGTAGGGAATGGGGTTTAGAGAAACAGGCACAGAGAGTAAAATGATCCATAAAACATGAAACCAATTCCTCTTGAGAATAGGAAGATACAGACTACCGTAAGTGAATCGGGCAGGTTTTGGTGCCCTTGCAGGATTAGCTCAGAAGTTCATGGCACCAACTCCAACTCAGGCACAGTCCCTGTAATTTGCTCAATTCCTGGTTTCTGTCTGACCTATGAATCTCAGCTCGTCCTGAGAATGGACCTTGAAAGAAGAATCCTTCCATGTGTATAAGGTCCTAAGGGGACCTGGATGATTTGGAGGCCGACTGATGGGAGTGGGGTTGTATGCTTGTGGGGATGGAGTACAGTCATGGAGGGATCCCGTCACTGTTAGGGACGAAATCTTTCTAATGCCAAGGATGACAGAAGACCAGAAACAGAGGTCTTCAACTCAACTTGAAAAGCTTGAAGTGCCTGGGGACAGGTGCTGATGGAGACTCCCAGACTGTGTGGAGAGTCCGGCCAGAGGGCTCATGTGGGCAGGGAGGCTGGGGCTTGGGAAGCAGCGTTTACTTCGCTGCAAGGGCGTGAGGAGTGGGGTCAATGTAGAGGTCACAGCCCACAGTCTCAGAGAGGGGAGCCCATTTCTCCCACAGGAAGGGCTATATCTCCCTGGAGGACTACACCTCATTCCTGATCGACAAGGAGTCAGAGAACATCAAGTCCAGTGACGAAATCGAGAATGCTTTCCAAGCCCTGGCAGAGGGCAAGGCCTATATTACCAAAGAGGACATGAAGCAGGTCGGATTCCAGTTGCGTCTAGTGTCGCTGTGCTCTCATGGCAATCCACAGTGTGCTTGTCTCGGGCCTGGCTGCCCACCATTGGCAACTACCCTTCCCACCCACCTTTTTTTTTTTTTTTTTGCTCAGACATTGTCCTGCACAAGTTACCACTTGCTTTGCTTGCCACTTCATTTTGTGTTGTCCCAGCTTGAAAATTATAGTCATTCTCTAATGACCATACGGGTCAATTCCAAATCTGAAAATCAATTTTTAAGGCTATTTCTTTTCCCATTTCTTGAAGAACCCAAATTTAGGGAATGGGATAAAGTGTGTAGTCCAAGTGAGATGAGACTCCTCAGGTAAGGACTGAGTTGAAAAGATGAGCTGGTCTTACTCATTAGAAATTACAAACTTCTGAGAAGGTCTATGATGGGAACAGGGCTGGCTGCTGCTTCCCCATTTCTCTGCCCCCTGGGTCCCGGGTTCGGGGCCTACTGCCAGCCCCAAGGAGCCGCTATTTTTAAGCCCTGTGACTGTATCTCTCTCTGTCGTGTTTCAGGCCCTAACCCCAGAACAGGTGCAGTTCTGTGCCTCACACATGCAGCAGTATGTGGACCCACGCGGCCGAAGTCACCTCGCTGGCTATGACTATGTGGGTTTCACCAACTCCTTCTTTGGCAACTGATAAGCAGCTCTTCCTGGATCATAGAAAATCTTGGTGTGGTGGGAAGGTACTGGGGGAGGAAGGGGACAGCAAGTATGGGGGAGGGGGGAGATAGTTGTGTGTGTGTGTGTGTTTATTACACTTAATTAGAGCACCTGGAAAAGTCTCAGGCTTGGGGGATATAAGGCATTCACAGAACTGGGGGAAAGGAAGCATCACAGGCTTATTTTGTATGCAACCTGTCACTACCCAGGGGCCAAGCTCTCTATTTTTTATTTGTTGGATTCTACACATCTATATTACTTTGTTTTGCTTTGATTTTAGAATAAAATATTTCCTTTTTTTTAAAAAAGTTCATTTTTTAAGTATTTTTTTTAAGATTTTATTTATTTGAGAGAGAGAATGAGAGAGGGAGAGAGCACATGAGAGGGGGGAGGGTCAGAGGGAGAAGCAGACTCCCTGCTGAGGAGGGAGCCCGATGCGGGACTCAATCCAGGGACTCCAGGATCATGACCTGAGCCGAAGGCAGCCGCTTAACCAACTGAGCCACCCAGGCACCCTAAGTATTTCTTTTTAATAGGGCAATGTGAAGTCAAATGTTACTGACTCACATGAGCTTCTGTATTTCTGAGAATCATTCTGTTCTCTAAACATGGGCAGCTAATCACACCACAAACAAGGGTCGTGGCAGGATGGATAAAGTCCAAGATGAGTTACAAATGGTTTCTCTTGAGTTTTGAAATGGTTGTAAATTCTTACATTTGAAAATGAAGATACTTGACATTCTGGAGAACCCCAGTATTTTATCTATAGAAGAAGAAGAAGACCAATCCTGTGTTCTTCTCAATCTGCCCCTTCTCCATACTTCTCCATCAGGGAGGACGCCATTAGTCTCAGAACTGCGAGACTACGGCAGGGCAGAGCTTCCTCTGTCCTCCGTGGCCCCACATTCACGCTTACATTTTAATGTGATGAAAAGGATGTTTTGATTTCCTTCTGCCTCCTACAAGACTATGAGTTAATTATTTACAAAATGAAGAATTAAGAAAAGAACAAGAAGAGGGGTGCTGTCTCCTAATGCCGACGTTCTGCCAGGACTTGTAAGTCAACGGTGTCGTTTGCTGGGGAGAATCCTTTGGTCACATCTCCTCCTTGTGTGGGACTGCTGGTATCCTGCACCATTTCCACTACCAGCCCATGGATATTACCACCTGTTTACCACCTTGTCTCAATCTCGTCCTTTGCACAAAAGGTAGTCCTTCCGCAGTCAGGGACAAATTCTGTCCCAGGAGCCAATTAAATCAATCTTGGTTAAAACTAAAAAGCTATCTTTACTGCTAATAATGTAGGAGTGTTTTTTACTGATTTTTGCTTAAACAGTTGGATCCTATTGAACATGACAATCAAAAGTATTTAAAAAAAAAACTTGATTATGAGTTACCAAGAATGGTTGCAGTTGAAAAAAAAAAAAAACATAGCCCAGTAGACCATCAAAAATCAGTATAATTGATATCACACTTATCAAGAAGTATGGAGAATCTAACAAATGTATGCTTGTAATAACCAAAGGCAAAGGTGAATATGGTTGCATTCTCCTTCCAACCCCCTCCAAGTATCTACAAGGCCTAAATCAGATTTTTAGGCATGTGATGAGCCAAGAAACGCTCTTTAAGGCAAAGAACCATTAGCATCTTATGAAAGAGACTGAATAACACAGAGACCAGAGAAGATAATATTTATCTGAAGAATCAACAAAATGCCATAAGAAGATGAGACTGTTGGTGTCAAATACAGCTCCCTCTGAAGTCACATCCTGACCACCTAGGCACACAAGCAAAAATGGAAATGCAGAAGCAGCATACATAATTTTGTTGGGTCTATAAATGTTCAACTTTTAACAATTAGAACTCTTATCAAATGTCCCTCGTGATCTGTGGCTAAGTTCTTCCTAACTGATACTCACCTTTTCTTGACCTTCTGTTCACTTACTTTAAACTGGAACCCCTGACTTATTCTTACTAATTCTTTTTCTTTACAATCTATAGATTGGAACCTGTTTCTGAGCCCCAGCCCTATGGCTACATCCCTGAGTTTTTTCATGATCCCTACTGCTTGATTGTGTCTCCAAAACTCTTCCGCTCCTAAAAGAACACTCCCCTTTACTTTTAATGGACCTCTCTGACCCCAGACATTTGCGGGGAAGCCGTCGGATTTCTGTTTCCTGTATCCAGGCCAGTTTCCCAGTATGGAATCCACTCAAGGCCCAGGAACTAGACCCACTTTCCCGCTTTCTCCAGGCAGATGCTGTGCCAGACACCAGCCCTTTACTCTGCCTGTCCAGTGAAATCAGGAAATGCAAGATGCTGGACGCTGCTGGCCCTAGCTTCCACCAACATCAACGGGGCCACAAATAGGGCAGCCCCAAGTGTCTCTGTCTAGAAACTCCAAACAACACCGGATGGCTATACTGAGCACTCTGTGTGGGGCATTCTCTGCTCTGAAGACTATATTAATCTTCACCTAAAAAGCCCTGTAAAACAGATGCCACTCTCGTTCCATTCTGCATCTGAGAAATGGAGCCGCAGAAAGGTGAAGAAACTCACTCTAGGTCACATGTCTAAAAGGTGGCAAGACTTTAACCTCAGGAAATTGGACTCCAGAGCCTCCCATCTTAATGGGCTGTCCAAGGGCCATGAGTTGGGCACATGTGGTCCTGTTCACATTGGAGGAGCCTCTGCTGTGTGTGTGTGTGTGTGAGACGCGCATGCATGGATGTGCGCCTAGGAGGACAGGTTGTTCCTTGTAAGCACATGGTCACTTTTTTTTTTTTTAAAGATTTTATTTATTTATTTGAGAGAGAGAGAGAGCACATGAGAGGGGGGAGGGTCAGAGGGAGAAGCAGACTCCCTGCCGAGCAGGGAGCCCGATGCGGGACTCGATCCAGGGACTCCAGGATCATGACCTGAGCCGAAGGCAGTCGCTTAACCAACTGAGCCACCCAGGCGCCCCACATGGTCACTTTTTTAACCAAGGGAGGGAATTTGAATCACCTAGTGAGATTTTGTAAACTATTTCTTCCTGTCCCCACCCCAGATCAATTGTGGCTAGGTCTGTAGGAATGGCTCCCAGGAACACTTGCTCTGAAAATCACCCCCATGTGATTTTTATGCCCTTTCAAACTTAAGACTACTACATTTGGAAGTTAGAAGCACCTTTGAGTATTACTTAGCAATTCTTGGAACATCTTTACCCACTGCTGCTCAGTGTGCATTTAGGGAATGTTATGCTGGGTGGACGGAATCGATTTTGGAACTGAATTTGCTCAGACAGCCTCAGTGCAAAAGGGAGATTGCTCCCAGTCTGTACAGTGACAAGGATCCGAGAGTGCACAGCATTTCTCTGAGACCCAGGCCATTTCTGCCATCTGACTAACTGTCCTACCTCTCCCCAGCCTGTTCTCTTCTCTTGGTTCTGGCTTCCTTCCTCCCAAATTTAGTTTCCACCAAGTTCTAACTAGAGGCTGTGTTTCTTCCCTGAAAGCGTGGAAAAATATGGATTCCTATTTGAAAAAATTATCCCCCCAATATAAGTTCTTTCTCTCAAATTGTGCCCCACTGCTCACTCATTGCTGAATTATGTGAATCCTGCATTTTCAGAACCTCTTCCGTTTGTAATTTTCTTCAGCTTCCAGGCCCACTATCCATGTTCTGGTCTCCATGTCTTTGTTTAGGATGACGGCAATGCATCCCTTACTGATCCCTTGCCTCTATTTTCTCTCTGCTAAGCTCTGTCATCCTCTCTGCTGCTGGATTAATCTTCCGAAATCGGTTCCCAGATGCTACTCTGCTCTCTGCTCAAAGGTTTACTCTCCCTACTGAAGGGATCAAGTCTGAAGCAAGGTATTGAAACTGCTGTCTGCAAAGAAGTCTTCACCCAAACTAACTTAGCATCATTTGGGACACATTTTCAGTCCCTCTGGACAACTCACTGCACTCGGAAACGGGCCTAGATTGCCTTGCCACTGAAGCTTCGGTTATTCTGTTCTCTCTGTCAGAATATACTTTCTTCCCACTTAACTGCATTCAAGACTTACCCATCATGAGTAACAAATTCAAGTACTACCTTAGACATGAAGCCTCTGATTCTCCGCTGAGATTAACCTCTCCCGAAACTAAAAACCAGGTATCACTCTGCTTAGCACGTTAACAATAAAATCAGCTGGCATACATTGGAAGATCATTATGATCCAGGTATTGTGCTAAATTCTTTGCACTCATGGTCCTGTTTAGTAAGCAACGCAAAACTGCAAAGTTACAGCCATTTTACAGATGAGGACATGGGGGTTGAGACCTAGCATCACACAGTAAGTTACAGGGCCTCTGTTCAAACTCCTGACAGCCACGTGGGTTCATTACACTTTTACTTGTCCCTAAGAATGCCTGTGCTGTGCTTGACATACTGCAGGGGGAAAGTGTACTACACAGGAGGGCGTGTCCACAGCAGATCCCACAGGACAGTATCCATGCTAGGGAGTGAGACAAACAAGGAGGCTCTCAACTCCCAAGATTATGAGGCCATCATAGAGCAATGGCGAGTATCAAAGAAAATAGGAAACCTATGTCTTTTCTGAGATACAATCTACCAACCGGGAGAGCCGATGACAAGAGCACAAAGTGACAATGAGTCAGAGATAGAGAGGACAACGATATTAAAAAAAAATAAAGATGAAAGACACCCCGTAGAGGAGAGAAAACAACCTACCTTTTCCTTGAACAGAGCATTCACACTAATCCATCAAATGGATTCCCACTGAGTTTCAGATCTTGGAAGAGCATTATAGGTAGGATAGTCTAATTATGCAGTAATTTAAAAATCTCTACCATATCCCTGATAGGGCTCCAGCCAGGCCTGCTTTGAACTTGAGCAGGCCAAACTGCTCTCAACTTGTTCAGCAGAGCTGGAAAATTCTGAATGAACTGGGCTTCTGTAGTGGTGGCATCCCTGAGGCTGAAAGTGGAAATTCAGATTCTGAGCCCAGTGTGAGTTAAGCACAGTGAGCAGAGCGGGAAAGCCTGCTCCATATTTCCCAGCAGCCCCAGGGAAGTGCAGGCAGTAGGATGGGGCTCTCCCAAGGGGTTGGGGTGGGACAGCTTTGAATCTGAAATCCCGAGTCGCTGGCCCATTGGCCTGGGTTCCTGGTCTCAGTCCAGCTTACGCGGAAGAGACTGTCCCACTGGGGGAGCCTTCGTCTTCTACGAAGCAGTCTCCCTTGGAAGGCACTTCTCAGGGCTGTCTGCACGGCCCGATTCCTTAGACTGTAAACAGTAGGGTTGAGGAGAGGGGTCACCACAATATCGGTGACAGCAATAAGCTGATCCCGCTCAAGAGAGTAACTGGCTTTGGGCCTCAAGTACATGAAGGAGGCACAGCCGTAGTGGACCATGACCACTGTGAGGTGCGAGGCGCAGGTGGAGAAGGCCTTCTTCCGGCCCTCAGTGGAGGGGATCCGCAGGACTGCTGTCAGAATGTAGGCGTAGGAGATGGTGATGAAGGAGAAAGACACCAGGAGGACCAGCAGGCTAAGGATGAGGATGCCCAGCTCACTCGGGCCTGTGTCCCCACATGCCAGGCTCAGCACTGGAGGCGTGTCACAGAAAAAGTGCTGGATCTCATGGGAGCCACAGAATAGGAGGTGGAAAATGACCGGGGTCATTCCCAGCCCAAAGAGGTACCCACTCAGGAAGGAGGTGCCAACCAGCTGGGCACAGGAGGTAGGATTCATGCGGCTGGCATAGTGCAGTGGGGCACAGATGGCCACATATCTGTCAAAGCCCATGACGGCCAGAAGGAAGCAGTTGGTGCAGGCCCACGAAGCAGAGAAGAACATCTGGACAGCACAGCCCTCGTAGGAGATGGCCTGGCCCCCCATGACCAGGCTGGAGAGCATCTGAGGGATGATGCCCAGTGTGTAACAGGTCTCAGAGAAAGACAGGAAGGAAAGGAAGAGGTACATGGGGGTGTGCAGGTGGCTGTCCAGCCTGATGACTACAGTAATGAAGATATTGCTGGTCAGGGTGACAAGATACAGAGAGAGGAAGAGTACAAACAGCAGGAGCTGCAGTTTCCCAACGCTGGAGAAGCCCAGGAACACAAAACCCTTCCAGGTGGTTGCATTGGCCTGGCCCATCCTGAGGACACCCCGATAGATGTGTTGGTCCCTTCCACCTTGCCAGTAGATGCCTAGCTTCTTTAGAAAGCAGGATGAGGTGGATTCTCATTTCTTTGTGCCTGTTGTAACTCCAAAAGAAAGCTCTAATGTAGACAGCAACCTCAGAAAGGTATTCATAGCATTAGACACACAGACGTATGGATCCATTCTCACACGCATGTGGGTACATGTACAAAGACACACAGTGTGCACATGTGCCCACAAACACACACGACTATGCCAATAGACATGCATACCACATATAAAGTGCTCATACAGAATCATGCACATTTCCCACATCCAAAACTCTATGGACTGCACATTTGCCGCTGATGACCGTATCTACAAATACATCAGGCATGTTATAAATGCATATCTTTTGAGACAGCACATAAATAAGTAGATTGTGCACCACACATCTATTATACCAACATCATACATACGCCCACATGTGGACACATACTCATTGCCTGTTAGAACATGACGTGGGGTGGCTTGTTGGATATTATTTTACAGGTCAGGTGACAGCCAAGACTAGAGAAAAAGTGCCTGAGTCCTAACCCAACATTCTTTCCCCTAAACAATGACGACTCTTCTTGGACACTTTGGGACACGCATTCCCGTGAACACGGAACTCTGTAACAATCCCTTGTCGGTGCTGCCCTCCCCAAAGTCTCTTCCATGTGAGTCCATGCCGAGCACGGACGGAAGCATTAGACTCAGGGAAGTGGCGGACCCCTCAGTGCACAGATCCGCTGTCAGGCCGTGCTGCGGCTGGAAGACTGGGCAAGGAGGGCTCTCCACTCACCCAAAAAGGCTCAAAGGGAGGAGAGCTCTGCTTCTCAGCAACCATGCTCCAGATGCCTCCCCACCACCCTGCCTGCAGAAGAAGAGACCTGAGATCCATCTCAGACATGTCTCTGAGCGAAAGGTGATGCTCCCAAGTGATACCAGGACAGCTTCTACACCTGTGGCCCCAGGGGCTGAGTCATCTCTGCTTCCATCAAAACAGCTTCTCTCTCTGAGGGGCCCCAGTCCCCATGGGTGCTGTTTCAAGAAGCACCTCCAACTGTACCTATCATTAGCTGTAAATATTCTTTTGGGGAAAGCAGAGGAGGAAATGTGAATGAAGAGATGCTAGGATCATGTTTTAAACAATAATTCGATTATGTGCTAAATAATTATATTTATTATTTTCACATGTTAAATCTCTTTTAAAACTTAAAATGACCTGGTTAGCCTGGTGATGGGTATTAAAGAGGGCATGTACTGAATGGAGCACTGGGTGTTATACGCAAACAATGAATCGTGGAACACTACATCGAAAACTAATGATGTATGGTGACTAACAACATAATAAAATAAAATAAAATAAAAAACTTAAAAAAAAATCTTAAAATGACCTGGTAAAAAAGGGTTGACAATTACATTTTATAGAAGAGGAAACCAAGCCTGATAGAGTTTAAGTGACCCATCCAAGATCACAGAACTCAGATTCATGCTTTTAAAGTCTCCCTGTAAGATGTATAGTAAGAGCACAGGAATTCACCTTCCCCTGCTGTTGTCTCAGGAGCTGGAGATGACCGTTTCCAGAGTGCACCCAGTTTCAAAGGCACACACACACTCACAGTCACATACTGAGAGCACCCTCATTCCCCAGCCTTACCTTCTTCCCACCTCCTCATCTGTCCACTCCACTTCTTTCAGACACATCTTTTTATTTTATTTTTTAAAGATTTATTTATTTATTTTGGAGAGAGAGAGAGAGAGAATGAGAGAGCGAGCACAGCAGGGAGGGGTATGGGGAGAGGGAGAGTCTCAAGCAGACTCCCCGCTGAGTGCAGAGCTCAAGCTCCATCTCACCACCCTGAGATCATGACCTGAGTGGTAATCGAGAGTAGGACACTTAACTGACTGAGCCACCCAGGCACCCCAGGCACATCTTTTTAAAAGCAACTTTACCTTTATCTTCTTTCCATAATATTGTAATAGCTGTATCTGTATCTTTTCAATCCATCACTCAGATTGTCCTGAAACTTGAAAATGTCCAGAAAGTCCAGGGTTAATCATGCTTTCTAACTCTTCACTCAATGTGCACTTTCCCCTAGTACGCTAGCAGTGTGAATCTACACCTCCAATACACATTTTCACCACCCATCCGCTGATTCAGTAGAAACAGTAATGATAATTGTTAACATGTATTCAATGCCAGACTTTTTGCTGACCTCATTAGATGAATTGAACGCTTACAATATTTAAAGATTTTTATGATTATACTTTCTTTTCAGATGAGAAGACTAAAGCATGGAAAAATAAAATAACTTACTGAAGATAACACAGCCAGGTGGCAACAGAGTAAGAAGTGGACTCAGGAACGCTTCTCTTAACTATCATGCCTTTTATGGTAAACTACATCAGTCAGAAGATGAGCAGAGATGTGGAAATTAGAGTCACATTAGTACAACTATTGGCTTTCTAGCAATTTTTCTTGTGCTACTGTTTTATCTGTTGATCTAGAGATGATAGGATGCATTTTTAACTTAACCCGCTCTACTTAAACTAAATATTGAATTATTTCCAGTAAAATATAGAAAAGTTGCGATGACATAGTTGCATTTACTTAAATCCACTAACAACGTTGTTACAATTTTTAAACGGACTTTTGCCTTTTTTAGAGAAATTTAGAGAATACGTGTATATGTGTATATAATCTTTTCTATTTAACCTCACATTCAGCATGTTCTTCATTCTCTCCTGTGTATCCAAGTTACCATGGGTTTCATTTTCCGTCAGCTTTCTTAGTGTTTCTTAAGGTGCATACTTGCTAGCAACTATCTTCATGTTTCTTTATCTGAAAATGTCTTCATTTTGCCTTTATTTGTGAAGCATAGTTTTGCTGGATAAAAAATTCCTAGTCAAGAGGGTACTTTGTTTCATCTTCCCATATGCCATTTGCGGGGTCTCTGTCCTCCCTAGTTTCTGATACCAATACTGCCATCAATGACATCATCTTTTTACTGCAGGTAATGACGTGTCAAATTCCTCTTCTTGTTTCAGTGTGTTCTCTTTACCTTTGGCTTTCACCAGTTTGAGAATGACGTGTTTACACGTGTGTTTGTGTGTTTCTTACTTGTGATTTGCTGAACATCTTGACTTTGTACGTTACTGTCTTCCACCACATTTAGGAAATTTCCAGCTATTATTTCTTAAAATATTTTCTCCCTCTTTATCTTTTCATTTCCTTCTGTATTCCAAACATTGAACTACTTGCTATTGTCTTGAAAATCTCACAGAATTGATTCATTTTAATTTTATTTTTTTCTTCTTCAGATCAACTTATTTCTATTGATTTATTTTCCAATTCACCAGTCCTTTCTTCTATCATCTCCAAAATGCTGTTGAGCCTATTTCATGAAAAATCTATATTCCAGCAATATGTAAAAAGAATAATTATTCAAGACAAAAGGGATTTATTCCAAGAATGCAGGACTGCTTTCTATTTGAAAATGTTAACATAATTCACCAAATTAGTCAAATAAATGAAAAAAGTAATCTACTCATCTCAATATTTGTACAAAAATTATTTGTAAAAATCAATATCCACTGATGGTTTTTTTTTTTAAAACTCTGTTTCTATTTACAACTAAAGCCACTATCCTAACTTTTTGTGAAATATTGCTCTTTTCCCTAGGCTGAACACTTTGGCCATTCTATACAACATCATACTGGAGGTCCAAACCAGTGTAATAATGTAAGAAAAAGATATAAAAGACAGTGATTTGAAAGGGATGATAAAACCCTTCATTTGCAAATGACATGACTGAGTACCTAGAAGATCTTACTAAATCTACAGAAGGACTACAAACCTAATAAGTATATTTAGCAAGTTCTCAAATCAATTGTTTTTCTTTATATTAAAAATAAGAAATTACATTTTTAGATGTCAATTTTAATAGCATCAAAACATAGATGCTTAGAATCAACACAGAATTAAATTTAAGACAAGAGAGGAAGTACTCTATACTTTAAAATTCTAAACATTAATGAGATAAGATTAAAGTAAATCTAAATAAATGAAGATACATAAAATTTCATGGATAAAAAGATTCAATATTGTAATTTTGATTTCCCAAATTTATCTATAGAATCAATGTATCTCAGTAAATAAACTCAAACAGGGTTTGTGTAGAAATTGGCAAACTAATTCTAAACATTATCTGGAAATGAAAAGATCTAAACAATCATATGAGAGATTTGGGTGAATTAAACACCTGAGCTCAAAATTACTATAAAGTAACAATAATGAAAACAGTGCTACTGGCAAAAAGGTAGGTATATAGATCAACAAAAAATATGAAGTCCAGAAACAGTCACATCTATATCCAGTACCATCAATTTCCATAAAGGTGGTCTGTACAAATCAATGAGGAAAGTCTTTCCAACCGATGGTACTGGAATGACTGCATTTCAGTATAAGAAAAACAAAACAAAAATAAAAACAATCCTCACTTCATTCCGTACACACAAATTATCCCAGATGAGGTGTAGACCTAAATGTCTAAAAGGAGAGAACAACTTAAAGAATACACAGAAGAGTATCTTCATTACCTTGGGGTAGGCAAAGAATTTTTTTAGGCAGGAGACAAAAATGCATAGGCATAAAGAATTGATCAATCAAACCACAAAAATTAAGCTTCTGCTTATCAAAGAGCAGATGGCAGAGCAAAAGGGCAGAATAATTTTATAAGAAAAGCCAATTTGTACTAAGCTAAACAGAGAGCGAGTAAGCATATGGCCACGCAAAGACTTGTATAAATGTTTTAGCTGCTTAATTCGTAATTTGAAAAACTTAGAAACAGCCCAAATGACCACAAACGTGAATACATAAACAAGTTGTGGAATATTCATGCAATGAAACAATAGCAGAAATATAAAGGAATAAACATGTAACACCACAGGAAATCTCAACAGCATTCCTTTGAGTAAAAGAAGCCACAAGCAACGAAGTTCATACAATTTGTTTCCATTTATGCATTTAAAGAACAAGAAAGTTTTATAATGGTTGTGGAAATCACCTCACTCGGGGCCCTGCAGCTCTGATTGGATAAAAGCAGGAAAGAACCTCCTGAAATGACGGAAATGTTTTAGGTCTTGAACTCAGACTTGATTAGTTATGAAAATACAAATTAAAAAACACACTCCTGAATAACCAATGGGTCAGAAAAGAACTCAAAAGAGAAATAAAAAAAAATCTTGCCACAGACGACGTGACAAAACTTAGGAGATGCATCAAAAGCACTTCTAAGAGGAAAGTTGAAAGTTGATATTGATAAGTAACCTACATTCAGGAGAAAGAAAGATCTCAAATAGATAACTAACTTCACACCTGACAGAACTAGAAAAAGAACACATTAAACCCAAAGATAGCAGGAAGAAGGAAATAAGGAAGATGGGAGCAGAAACAAAGACTAGAAAAACAATACAAAAGGTCAATGAAATCAGCAGTAGGGGTGTTCGTTGTTTGTTTCTTTGGGCTTTTTTGCGGGGGAGGGGTTCTGATTTGTGTTTCCAGGTGACTTCAACTCTAAGACTGGGAAATATAAGAAAACCCAGGGAAATTGTCACCATACTGTTCTTTGGGCCCCAAAGTCCCTAGCTGTTCTTGTCCTTTCCAGCGTTCAGATATTCTTCTGTGTGTTTTATGAATAATGCCCAGAGTTTTCAGTTGTATGAGGTGGGAGGGGTGGGGAAGGCCTTTGTACTCTGGCGTCTGGAAGTAGAAGTCCTATTGCTGTCAGCTAAGTTTTATCACAGAGTTTCCTAAATGGAATGAATGAATAAAATAAGACAAAATCAGAGGGGGAGACAAACCATAAGAGACTCTTACCCATAGGAAACAAACAGATTTGCTGGAGGGGGTGGGGTCGGGGGATGGAGTAACTGGGTGATGGGCATTAAGGAGGGCATGTGATGTAATGATACTGAGTGTTATATGCAAGTGATGAATCACTGAACTCTACCTCTGAAACTAATGATGCACAATATGTTAACTAATTGAATTTAAATAAAATAAGTAAATCAAATGAATGAAATCTGTAACCCCAACCTTTTCAAAGTTAGGTAAATAGAGGGATAAATAGATAGACAGCTAAAACATGTAGGAGGCTAAGAGGATTTTAATAAAAATCTACTGACCAAGGTGATTGAAATCCATAGTGTTTTTATTTTCCCTAAACTTCTGAATATATGACCTTTTCTATTAGGCAATGTGGTTGAAAGTTATAGATAAACAATCATAGCTGACAATCGTTTTCTATAACAACTGGAAAACCCTATTATGATAAACTTTCAGAAACTGAAAAATTGCATGTTAATGGTAGACAATGAATATTTTTCCAAGTCAAATAGATTCCATATCATCATTTTTGAGAAAGTAGGAAAAAAGAACTGATAAAATTATCCTCCAATATAATATTAAACATAACTTTTGATGATAGACCATTCAGCTATTAATGAACTATAACTTAAAAGAAATTTTTTAAAAATTGAGTAGCTCTGCTTTTCTTAAAAAAACTTTTTTTGGAACAAAATTAATCCTGAACTGTCTTATTTTAGCAAAAAGAAATATTATTCATTGATATATAAGGTAACTTTTAAAGCACTACTTTCATTCAGGGATAATTTTACATTAAAATTTTAATTTTCACATTTAATCAGATTTTCTCTTGTATATAAAATATGATAAAAACATTTAAAAAATCAACCTTTAAACACTTTTGTTACAGAGAAGTATGATAAGGCTTTTTTTATCAGCTTGCCCAGCTGTGTGGCGGAAGGGGAAGAAGGAGGAGCTGAAAGGTTTAAATTTAAAAGCTGTCAGAAAACCACAAAGCAGAGTCAGGCTCTTTAATAGCTTCTGCCAGTATCATGCTGTCTTGATTAATGCAGCTATATGGTAGGTGTTTCTACTGGATGGAATGATTTCCACTTGATTCTTCTTTTTCAAGAGTGTTATAGGTATTCCAGAACTGGTTACTTTCCATATAAATTAGAATGTGTTTGTCATTCTCTACAAAAACAAACAAAAAAGTCTTTCTGGGATTTTGAAAGGATTGCATTAAGCCTCTAAATCAACTTGGGGATCAATTTTGTTATTTTTTTCTAGGTTCTTGAGATAGGAATTTACATCATTATTAGAGACCTTTCCTCCTCTCTAATAGATGCTTTAGCTGCATCCCACACATGGGATATGTTGTAGTATCATTTTGATTCAGTTATATGAATTATTTTTATTTCCTTTGAGATTTCCCCAATGACCATGGATTGCTTAATATTGTTTAATTTCCAAGTGTTTATAGATTTTCCTGTCATCTTTCTGTTCTTGATTTCTAACTTGATTCCATTATGGTTAGAGAACCATATGTCCTCTGTATGATTTCCATCCCTTGAAATTTCTTGCAGTTGAAGAGGTGATGGGGATTAAGGCATGCACTTGTGATGAGCATCAGGTAATGTATGGAAGTGTAGAATCACTATATTGAACACCTGAAACTAATATAATACTGTATATTAGCTAACTGGAATTAAAGTAAAAACTTAAAAAAAAATTCTTGTGGTTTGTCTTGTGGCTCAGGATATGATTTTTCTTGGTGTCATGTGGAGGGTAGGTTACCCCGAGGCTCAGCTGGTGATGCTCCTGTAGGTGGATGGTGTGAGGGGGAGGGGTCTGACACTGCGGGTGCAGGCAGATTAGGGTCCCCACTGCCATTAGTTTTAGGTCTCCCTACTAAGTCCCTGCTGGGCTTCCCCTTTCTTGGTTCTTTGCCTGAGAGAACAGCCTTAGCTTGCATTTATTTATTTATTTATCTATCTGTTATTTATCTATTTATTTATTTATCTATTTATTTATTTTTGTTTTGTTTCTGCCTTTGCCTGTGGGCATTTTCAGATTGCATGTTGCAGGGCTCTCCACACCCCGATCCAGAACACACTGGGCATAAACAGAAATCCTTGCAAGCTGGCTGTGGTAATGTTCAAGTGCTGAGGTCCTGGGCCAGCCCATTGTCTCTGTTTCATCTTTACAAGTCATGCTTAGGATTGTTGAGTTATTTCCAGGTTTTTTAGTTGTATTGAGAGGGGCGTACTGAGAAACGTGAATATAGACCATTTTGCCTGGAACTTGAATAGGTCAAAGTTTCTAAGAAATTGGTAAACTACTTTCCAAAATTGTGAAATATTTTATAGCTTTTACATTCGCAAAAATAGCGTATGAGTTACACTTCTTCCAATCCTCACCCACACTGGTGTAGCCAATCTTCTTTTTTTAAAGACATTCAGATAGTTGTGTAGTGGAATCAAATTGTGTTTCTATTTTGTATTTCCTAATGACTGATCATGGTGAGCACCTTTTCAAGTGCTTATTTCCCATTTGTATATATTCTTCAAATGTTTTTAAGATCTCATTGCTGGGGTGCCTGGGTGGCTCAGTGGATTAAGCGTCTCCTTCAGCTCAGGTCAAGATCTCGGGGTCCTGGGATGGAGTCTCGTCTCGGGCTCCCTGCTCAGCGGGGGGCCTGCTTCTCCCTCTCCCTCTGCTGCTCCCCCCCCATTTGTGTTCAATCTCTCTCTCTGAAATAAATAAACTTAAAAAAAATCTCATTGCCATTATATTTATACATACGTACATATACATGCCTATGATTCTTCTGAAATATATTTATTTAATCAATTTTGTGTCATTACATAGTTAGTTGCAAGTGCTGGACTACAACACATTATATTCTTCCAGCAACTGGAATCCCAGCCTTCTTATTTTGTGGTCTTTCCCAACACTCCTCCATGGCCCCTCCTCTGGCCACTCTGCTCCAGTTTGTCCTGTCTTGTCTGAGCAGTTTCAGCCCTCGGCACACAACAGTGCCGTTCACTTTTCATTGGCTCTATCTTCTTTCCTCCATCAAGGTACAAATTCCTTGTAAGAAAGGCCCATTCCTTCTCAGAGTAGTCTTCAAACATTGTTGAGCCCTTCCCCAATACCCAGGAGGGGAGCTGGTGATGAGAGGGTGAAAGTGTCGGGGAGGGGAGGCATTGGGATGCACCTCCCTTCCCTCTCTGCCAAAACAAAACTTGCGAATTAGCACAGACAAAATATGAGCTCTGCAAGTTTTAAATCCCCAGAGATTCCCAGCAGAGTTTTACTAGTCACGGGTTACACATAGCCCTGTAACTAATGAGAGAAAATTACAAAGTTGAGTGAGAAAGTTCTCTTGCTCCCTCTGATGAAAGGAGAGAGGAATCCCTGAGGGTCTCATAACCAGAGCCAAACCTCCAGAGCGGAGGAAACTCAGGCCCTCATCATGATCAGACAATATCTCTGAACTGGTAGAAGAAAAGGCTCTCTTTTTTTTTTAAATTTTTTATTGTTATGTTAATCACCATACATTACATCATTAGTTTTTGATGTGGTGTTCCATGATTCGTAGAAGAAAAGGTTCTTAAGCACTGTGGTTTAGCGAGTGGTAGAAACAGACCATAGCTCATGTGGCCCAGGCTCACAACTCGAGTCGGAAGCTCTAGGCCACAGGAAGCTGAAGCTTGCACAAAATCAGGGCCCTTTCCTCACTCTCCGGCTAGGGAAACTTAGACTCAGAAGGTTCACAGACTTCCCAAGGTCACTAAACTAGCAGTGATAAAGTTAAAAATGCAGACTGTTAGACCGATGACTTTTATAGTAAGTGGATCTCTGTCTCTTCTGAGTGAAGAACAAAGCATGCTTCCAACAATGTGAAGACCATCGTGGAAGAATATAAGCCTAACACTGAATTGGCTTGGGGCCCTGATAAAATACACAAGGTAGGAAACTCTTGTAGATGATTTGACTCTGATTTCCTCACAATTAATTGTCCCTGCATTTTCTTCAAATTACCATTTCTCTGTGACTTTGGAAAGGGTGTGTATTTCTTTTGCCAGTGGATCCATATTCCAAACTAAATTTGATACAAGTTGATTTAGGGATAACTTCAGAGACACATGAGGGTAGGGTGGGGTATGATACGCTCACCCCACACATACAGACATTCAGAATATGTCAGAGTACGGGAGGTCCTGAAATTCACCCTCTACTACTGACCGTTCACCAAGTAGGCATTGAGCACACCATCAGGTAAGAATTAGGTAAGGAACGACCTGTTTTAGAATATGTATTGCTGATTCTTTGCATTTTCAAAATGCTTCTGAATTTAATGATGGATTTGAACACAAGCCCTCTGGGCTGTTTAGGAGGGGATATGGCATATCGTGTGAAATCAGGCTGTTCTGCAATTGGTGTGTTAGAAAGAGTTTGAGGGGCACCTGGGTGGCTCAGTCGGTTAAGTGTCTGACTCTTGGTTTTGGCCCACGTCATGATCTCAGGGTCATGATCTCAGGGTTGTGAGATTGAGCCCTGTATCAGGCTCCATGCTCAGCATGGAGTCTGCTTAAGCTCTCTCTCCCTCTGTCTCTCCCTGCACCACTCCCTCCCACCCCATTCTCTCTTTCTCAAATAAATAAATAAATCTTAAAAAAAAAAAAAGAAAGAAAAAGTAAATAAATAAAATAAAATTAAATTAAATTAAAAAAGAAAGAAAAAGAAAGAGCTTGAGTTCTGCACCGAGGACACCAGGTACTAAAAACAACTTGTTTTGCCCATCTACTCTCCCCCTCACCCCACTTTGGGGTACTTAATTATTCATCTTTTAGTTCCCCAATCCAATTGCTCTTCTTCAGAGTTCTTGTGAAGAGAACTAGGAAACTTTAATGCTCTCCTGAGGCAGGAATTGTTCACAATGGCTTATCGATAAGTGGAAGGGTATATGAGACCTAGTATTTCTGGGAGAGGAGAAAGTCGTCCAGTCTTGAGAGCTTCAGGAAGTTGTTTGCAGGGGAAAATAGGACAAGCTGAAAGTGTGGATGTGGAGACACTAAATTTGGAATCTAAGGAGGCTTGCCTAAAATGCCTCGTAAGAGGGGCGCCTGGGTGGCTCAGTCGTTGAGCGTCTGCCTTCAGCTCAGGTCATGATCCCAGGGTCCTGGGATCGAGCCCCACATCGGGCTCCCTGCTCCGCAGGAAGCCTGCTTCTCTCTGTCCCACTCCCCCTGCTTGTGTTCCCTCTCTCGCTGTGTCTCTCTCTGTCAAATAAATAAATAAAATCTTTAAAAAAATAAATAAATAAAAAATAAAATAAAATGCCTCGTAAGGAAGCCCAAGGATCATTTAGATAAGCCCCTCCTAATGTAATTGCCTTAGGCAGGAAGACAAAACAAACAAACAAACAAACAAACAAACTCTAGTCTTCTTTTGGGGAGGTAATTACCCACAGATAGCAGGTGTGGATACAGTGAGAGAAAGTGAGAAACAGGAAAGGAGAAAGGGTGGTGGGAAAGACTAGACACATGATTCTCGTGTGGCCAAGGATGAAGAAAAGTCTCGTCAGGTCTAAGAGGACAAAAGAATCAAGGAGCTCTCTAAGGAGATTCCAAAGGGCTGTGGATTATTTCTGCAGCCTTTAATAATAAAAGTTTACCATTATATGACTATAATTATTTTATTTATATTTATTTATACATGTTAAAGTTATATAATTATAATTTAGACCATTTTCCTACTGCCTCTTTTGACTGTCAGTGACCAGCTCGATTCTGCTGACAGAAGGCTTAATCTTAGCCTGAACCAAATCTAATTAAGAGTGGAAAGTCTTAACGCTCAGCACGCTCTGCAAAGCTGAATAACAAAGTAAAAGGGAAACTGTTTATAGATTCAGCACTCTTTTTGATAACTAACCTATCCAAGCAACATATATTGTGAATCATTACCTTCTTAATACATTTTATATTAGCACTGTGAGAAATACAGAAATCTGTGACTGATAGCCTCTTTCCTCAAGGAAAAAACATTGATAAATGGAAAGCATATACAGTTAAACTCAAAACAGTTGGGTTCTAGCTACAAATATGCCACTTCATAGACCCAACTATCTTAT
Organism: Neomonachus schauinslandi; assembly: GCF_002201575.2. NCBI lineage: Eukaryota > Metazoa > Chordata > Mammalia > Carnivora > Phocidae > Neomonachus > Neomonachus schauinslandi. The sequence continues at coordinate 3,377,578 of NC_058408.1, read as the reverse complement.
TTCTAAAATAAGTAAAATAATCACAACTGCCATCCACGTTTCACAGCTGCGCTATGTGCTTCACATTTTCATTGTCGGGAATAAAACCAATAAACATTACAAGGAATTTGGCAAAATGCAGACCCTATCAATGCTAGCTATTAAACATGTTGACATGTGGGAAAGGAAAAACAAGAGCTCAGTACAGCACAACACTGAGGGAATGTGTTAAATATAAGAAAAGGCAGCATGTTGTAGAAGTTAGAGGAGGATGAGATCAAATCAGACGCAGAATTGTCAAAGAATTCACAGAATCTCTAGCATTTTTCTTCTTTCCGATGCCAGGCTTGGCATTGAAGAAATGGGCAGGTTTTCAGCTGCTATCTGCAATGTGCTCGCATGAAGGGTCTGTTTATTAATACCACCCAGGTACTCTCATTGATCACCTTTAATCTGAAGGGTTCTGGAGTAGCCTATCTCCCCTCTCCTCAGAGTAGAGGGAAGGGAACATGTTCTTCACTTTTAATATTTCAGGGCCTAAATGTCCTCTCCAAGAAGAGATAATGACTTTGGGCTTCCCTGCAATTATAAGCCATTGTCCGAAAGGGGTCCCCAAATTCCTAACAAACCAATTATCAACCTTCACTCATTAGATATTTACAGACAATTTATATGTGGAAGTTGCTTTGTCAGACCCTGACTCTGTGTATTAACCACTTGGTAGTTTTTTTAGTATTCAGAGTCTGATCAAATCTGGCTCACCTAATGCACCTGCATTTCCTTTATATGGATATCAAGTAGAATATTTTTCCCCTCATTATATTACCAGCCAGTAAAGTCCTTTTAAAAAATAAGCCAGAACAAGGGGGGATGGGAGGATGGGACAGCCTGGTGATGGGTATTAAAGAGGGCACGTTCTGCACGGAGCACTGGGTGTTATACACAAACAAAGAATCGTGGAACACTACATCAAAAACTAATGATGTAATGTATGGTGATTAACATAACAATTAAAATTTAAAAAAATAATTAAAAAATAAGCCAGAAGGCATCTCTGTCACCCAATAAGTGATCAGGAATTGGTCACTGAATAAAGGTGTAACAAGTGAGTTAAAAATTAGGAAAACACATAGCCTATATACACATGGTGTTTTGCTAAATTAAATGAAAAATCAGTCAGTAATTATAATTCTGATCATCTGTCTTATTCACAACATAATTTTTCAAAGAATAATGGAGAATGGAGTATTTATTTGTTGTTTCTTTCAGATTTCAGACATGCAAACAATGAAGGTCAACCAGACAATCCTGAAAGAATTCATTCTTGTTGGTTTTTCCGTGTACCCACATGGGCAGATATTCCTCTTCGTGGTCTTCCTTTGCCTCTATCTTCTCACCCTCACAGGTAACCTGGCCATCATGGGTCTAACTTGGGTGGACAGATCTCTCCACACCCCTATGTACCTCTTCCTTGGTGCCCTCTCTTTCTCCGAGACCTGCTACACACTGACCATCATCCCCAAGATGCTGGCAGATCTGCTGACTGAGAACAGAAGCATCTCAGTTACGGGGTGTGGCTTGCAGATGTGTTTCTTCTTGGGACTCGGTGGCACCAATTGCATCGTCCTCACCTTGATGGGATATGATCGCTTTCTGGCCATCTGCAACCCTCTCAGGTATCCACTGCTTATGACCAATGTGGTGTGTGGACAACTTGTGGCCTCTGCTTGGGCTGGAGGCTTCCTTATCTCTCTGATAGAGACTGCGCTGATATTCAGGGCCTCCTTCTGCAGCCCCAAACTTGTCCAACACTTTTTCTGCCACATGCAGGCAGTGGTGAGGCTCTCCTGTCTAGACAGCGACCTCACAGAATCCATTGTGACGGTGATCTCAGTGTCAGGCTTGATGGGCACCTTCCTGCTCATTGTCATCACTTACGTGTTCATTCTTTCCACTGTCTTCAGGATCCCGTCAGCCGAGGGCAAGCAAAAGGCTTTCTCTACCTGCGTCTCGCATCTCACAGTGGTCGTTGTCCACTTTGGGTTTGCAGCTATTGTCTATCTGAAGCCAGAAGCCTCGGGAGGAGATGACACACTCATGGCTGTCCCTTACACGGTCATTACCCCTTTCCTCAGTCCCCTTATTTTCAGCCTCAGGAATAAGGACATGAAGAATGCTTTAAGAAAGGTGCTTGGAAAGAGGAGTTTCTTGAATAAATAACTCTTGGATTATTGCTGCATGACTGACTGCCCAACGTCAGTAGGCATTTATCCTGTGACATCAGGAGAAGCCTGTGCCCTTTGCCTTTTTCCAGATTGTCATGTAGGAATCCAGAGAATGAGTCTGGGAACTGAAGCATCACAAACACTTACTTAGCTTGTTAAGAAAGTGTTCAACGACTCATACTTCTGCTTGCTGCTCCTGGCTTCTGCTGGTCAGCCTCTGGGCGTCCTGCATCACGGATGGAAGGGCAAAAGCAAGAAGCTGTAGAAGGAAAAAATAACCACTGTGACCACAACACTAAGAGATGCTTAAAAATATCTAAAGATACAATGGCTGAGGAATTTTTCTTGGCAACGTTGTGAGGCGTTGAGCCGTACCTCCCAGGAGATAAACCATTTCTAGTAGGTGATACACTATGTAGAAATCATCAACTGTCTATTTGTGCACATCTGGATTGATATTATCTCTATTTGTTAAGTCCCATGCCATACTGATGACTGAAGGGTTTTTTTTTTTTTTAACATTTTATTTATTTAATGAGAGAGAGAGAGAGAGCATGAATGGGGGCAGGGGCAGAGAGAGAGGGAGAAAGAATCTCAAGTGGACTCCGAGCTGAGAACAGAGCCTGACTCGGGGCTTGATCTCATGACCTTGAGATCACGACCTGAGCCAAAATCAAGAGTCAGATGCTTAACTGGCTGAGCTACCCAGGCGCCCCTGATTACTGAAGGTTTTTAAAAACACTGTTCATGACTGTGTCCTTCCAGTGACAGACACTCCCTTCTGAATATACAGGATATCTTGGAACATCGATCCATCAAGGGGGCAGGGCATGTCTTACGACTGGCAGAGTCCATGGATGAGGGCTGGAAATAACTCCATTTTCTTTAGGGTGACGATATTCAAAAGCAATTGTTAACACACACACACACACACGTCATGCCATTGAAGGGTTTGACAGTGGCAGGTGTTTTGGAATCATTTCGGCAGACATATAATGTGTAATGAAGGAAACCAGATGAACACAGCATCACATCTTGATATTCCCCAGAAGACTTAGAATGAGAAGCATTGTGGAGGTTATTTCACACAAGAGTAGCAAGTGATCTTATGGAATATTCAAACACACAAGCCTCGGGAATTTTCAGAATTCTTTGCTCAGTTCTGCTGTTAACCAAACCTGTGCCTTCTCATGATGGACATAACCTTTGTATTAGGGTTTGATGTACATCGAACATACAAAAAGTGTAGGGGCAATGTCTGAACTGCATTGCTTACCAGGATATTATAAAGATAAATGAGATAACAGATGGAAAATATTACGAACACACACTGATTATGGTTACCTCTCGCCACGACTCTATTTTCTTCCCTGGGACCATTCTTGCGGCATGTGTGCAGGCAGAAGACGCACCCCCTTCAATCGGCGCCACTTCCCCAATGACAAGTGTTCCTCGACTTTTGTTCCACCCCTGAGAATGGGATGGAACAAAGGGAAGCCATAAAATCTCGGAAATAGATGCTAACAATTTACCCACTCATGGTGGGTGTACGAAATATGATGAAGCCTAGACTCAAGTTCCTGAATTTGAATTTGGACCCATTAACTTGCATATACCTGATATGGTGACTGGGGCAGACACTGCTAGTTGCCCATTCATTGTCGAGATAGAAATAAGTAACTAAATGGGAACTGGAAAATACCTATATGTTTAAAAATCAAGAAACACACTTCTAAATGCATCATGAATCAAATAAAAAATCTTATGAATACTAGAAAAAAGATTTGAATTGGACAAGATGGAAATACTACAAGTCAAAGCTTATGGGATATAGCTTTTCAGTATTCAGATGGAAATATAGGGCCTTCAAAATGCATATTAAAGAAGTTCACACGCTGAAGATTAATAACCTGAGCATTCATCTCAGGAATTTGGGAAATGAATAATTAAATGAACACAAAAATATTATAAAGAAAAAATGAATGGATAAGAGCAGAAATTAATTAAATAAGTATACAGTACAGTGACTCAAAAAGTCAAAAGTTGGAATATTGAAAAAAAGTTCACAGGCTGAAGATTAATAACCTGAGCATTCATCTCAGAAATCTGGGAAATGAATAATTAAATGAACACAAAAATATTATAAAGAAAAAATGAATGGATAAGAGCAGAAATTAATTAAATAAGTATATAGTACAGTGACTCAAAAAGTCAAAAGTTGGAATATTGAAAATATCAATGAATCATATTATTCTCTGGTGAGATTGATGAAGAAATAAAGACAGGACATATACATAAACAATGATGGGAATGAAAATTGGGGCATTTCTCAGGTCACACCCACATAAAAGATAAGAGAATGTTGTGAATGACTTCATGAACATAAATTTGAGAACTTATGGAAAGTGGGAAAATTCCTATAGGACATATATTAAAGCTGACATAGGGAAAACAGCTATTTAATTCTCAAGAAATTGAATTTTAATATATTCCACATTAAAAACAAACAAACCAACCAACCTCTGGGTTGGTTCACTAGCTTTACTAGTAGATTCTGCCAAAATTTTGAGGTGGAGGTTATGCCAAACTTGCCCTAAACCTCCCATGGGACAGAAAAGAGTAAACTCCCCAACTCATCTTTTGGGCCAGTACGATGTAGAAACTGCACCTTGAAATCTCACTCAGGAGCATAGACACAGACTCTAAGTAAAACTCAAGTTGGATTTAGTCCAGAAATGCAAGACTGGCACATTTGAAATCAATCAATATAATTTACCATGTTATCAAAATAAAGGATATTAATTATGTAATTATTTTAATTGATGAAGAAAAATTTTTTGACAAAATTTAATATCCATTCAGGGAATCAATAAAACATGTTAGCATACTAGGAACTAAAAGAAAGTTCCTTAAGCTCATGAAGCCATTGAACTTCTTCTGTATATGAGTACAAGTTGACACGAAACGTTACACTGGTTTCAGGCGTCCAGCATCGTGGACACCTGACAATCAGCTTCTCACTTGGTGGTGAAACAGGTAAATGAGTCTGTGCTAAATGGCTTCTCCCATCGTGTCTTTGCCATCTTATTCCAGACAGTGAAGTGAGAAAGGAGCAAAAGGCAGAAGGAATATAAAGCAAGAAAACTGGTCAGTTATCATGAATTATAAAATTTCATATGTTAGAAAAATCCAAAAATAATCTGCAGATCAGTCAGTCATTAGAATTACCTGCAATATAGGCCTGGGAACAAGGCACGTAAATGCATCGACTGCATCCCCAACATTAGCAACAATTGGAATCTGATTTACAAAAATATATCACATTTTGAAGCTTTGAAAATATCAAAGCCCTAGGAATAAATTTAACAAAAGACATGCAAGGCCCCTGCATGTCTTTTGTTAGAAAACTGTGAAGCGTTATTAAAATAATTTTAAATGACCTACGTAAATGATGAGATAGGTTTTGTCATGGATTAGAAGACTCAGTGCGGTACGGATCTCCATTCTCCCCATGCTAATCTATGTTTCAAAGAAATCCCAGGGAAAATCCTAATAGTGTCCTTTTTTGTGTATGAAAACTATAAGGGGATTTAAAATTTAAATGGATTTACAAATAGCCAGGACATTCTTGAAGAAGAACTTAACATGATTTGTTTTACCAAATATCAAGACTCATGCAGCTACTGTGTGGAATTGGCCCAAGCGACAAACAGATCAGCAGAGGACAGGAGAGCCCCCAAAGACCCATGCACACATGGGCATTGGCTTTATGATAAATATGGCTTTGCAGAGTGGTTAGAAAACAACAGATCTCTCAAAAACTCATGCTAGGAAAATTGCATGTCCATATAGGCATATCCATATGGAGGAAACCTGTCTCCATAAATAACAGCAGCAACAAAATCAATTTGTGGATATCAAAACCTGAACTTGAGAGACAAAACAATAAAACTTGTAAATATATTAAAATTATTGCTGATATAAAAAAAATTACCTTCATAATATCCTTAGGACATGAAAAGATTGTTTAAAGTGGACATTAAAATCTTAACTAAAAATGAGAAGATCGATTAAATTGAAATCGAGAAATTTTGTTCATTAAAAAAGCATTATTCAGCAAATGGATAGGCAAGCCACATAAAACTGAAAAGAAATTTAAGGAAAAGATTAATGTAAAATTTGGGATAGTGATTACTTTTGGAGGGAGGGGTGCACAGAGGGACTCCCAGCCGGCAAAGTTCTTGTCCTTGATCTCGTCAGTGATTACAAAGGTGTTTGCGTAATAAAAATTTCACTAAGCTCTATATTTGTTTGGATGATTTTCTGAATCTGTGTTTTATTTTAAAATATAAAGACTAAGTGAGGAATTCCACAGAATGAGAGAAAATATATATAACACATACAATTGGCAAAAGGTTCTTACGCAGTATATATATAATCCCTACCAAAAACTAACTAACTAAATAAATAAATAAAATAAAATAAAATAAAATAGTAGAACAATCCTATCAATAGCAAAAATGTTCAAGAGCTGTGAAGAGATCCTTCCTAAAAGAAAATATTCAAATGTCCAACAAATATGTATAAAGGTGCTTCATCTCATCGGTAAGCATGGTCATGGACTTGGGCAGTGAGTACTGGAAGAGCCGGCGTATGGAGTGTGGCCGCAGAAGTCGTGTGTGTTCCCGAGAGAGTGTTTATGGGCTCAGTCCCTGCAGAGAACAGTCTAGTATTAACACTCACTTACTTTGAAGATATCTATGGTCCAGGTATCTACTTCTTTACTCTTAGGTAGCAAAGAAACAATGTCTGCAACAGACTAAAGCTGGGAATTACTCAAATATTCCCCAATAGTAGAATAGACAAATAAACTGTAGTATGTCCCTACAGAGTATTAGCCGGCAGTGATAAAGTTATCGCAATAAAAATGGTAAATACAGCTACAAACTTCCACCCACGGGAAGTATGCATACTCCTTTTCCCCCTTTAGGCTGTATCTTTCTTAGACAATCTAAAAGACAGGTTACAACCCAAAGCCTTTGTCTCTGGCCTAATTTCTCATTAGATTTTGCTAAATTTTTGTACTATGAAAGTTTCTTGATACAAAGCATTAAGATATTCTGTCTTGTCAATAAGAAATATAATAACGGGCGCCTGGGTGGCTCAGTTGGTTAAGCGACTGCCTTCGGCTCAGGTCATGATCCTGGAGTCCCGGGATCGAGTCCCGCATCGGGCTCCCTGCTCAGCAGGGAGTCTGCTTCTCCCTCTGACCCTCCCCCCTCTCATGTGCTCTCTCTCTCTCTCATTCTCTCTCTCAAATAAAATAAATAAATAAATAAATAAGAAATATAATAATAAAATGATATAATAAATCAATGAAGAAATAAAATAAGAGATCAGTGTGATGTGGGAAACAGAGGCAAAATTAAAATTAAACTTCCTTACTACTTGCAGCCCGTTGACGAGTCCTTGAAACAGGAGAGTGACATTTCTGTAGGAGCTCAGCTGCCTCGATGTTAATACTTTGCTAAGGGTAAAAGGCAATCTTAGCTTAACATTATTCCGACCTTCTAGGATCCTGGAAGTCTTCTTTAACATACAGAGATTCCTTTGGAAGTTTTATCTCTAAACCCCCAAGATACATGTTGGCAATCATTCCCCAAGGACATGGCCCACCGATATACATCTGAAGGGTCTAATGACTCAGGTTTTATTAGACAGTAATAAATGACGTTTTCCCAACAATAGCTAGCCCACTCAAGGTCCTGGAAACCTTGTTTCCGTAATTCCTTAGACTTAACACTCTCCCTAATCCCCTCCCAATTTAAGAGTATATAATGGGCCATGAACCCAGTGCTATTCTTTCTGCCCATGGGTCCTGTCCCCGTGCTTTAATAAAACCCCCCTTTGCACCAAAGACGTCTCAAAAATTCCTTATTGGCCGTTGGCTTTGAATCCTAACATCTTTCAGACATCAAGTGGCTGCTGTTCTCAACCGAAATGTGCAAAGTGTTTCTTCCATTTATTTTAAGAATTTACTCCGTCCAAGACACTGCACTGGCTATGGCGAAAACAAAAACACAAAGGAAAGTTTTTTTTTCTTCTTCCAAGAAACTCACATTCTCCTTGTGGAAAGGCCAGACAATGGATATAACACAGACTAGAGTTTTCACGGAGATCTGTGGGAGTGCCCAGGACACAGACCACACAAGAGGACTAGACGGTGTCAGCCGTATCGAGGGCCATTGTCCCCCGACAACACAGCTCTGCCTCAGTGTCTCAGCCTCACTGAAGAAGCCCAGGAAAGTCAGCCAGGAGGAGCTGTGGGGGTCCGAACAAACCTCAGATACTGACCTCAGGAGCTGCCCCTGCAAAGGAGCCTGCATTTGTTTTTATTATGAGCAACATATGCTCCAGGGCAGGTTAAAAACCATAGAGCAACAATTTGGCTAAAAGCTGGGTGTGGCCAGGAAAAGACAAAGGAAGAAAACTAGGTATCCTGGGCCCAGCTGCAGAAGCCTTATTCTGAGGATGGCAGAGCCCACCCACCCACGTGAGGCTTGTGCAGCCTTGTGCAGCCAACCTGCCCAGCGCACCTGCCAGTCACAACTGCTTGTCACCGTACTGTTGTATGACAGAGAAATAAAATTCTATTACTTAAGCCGCTTTAATTGGGGGGTTTTGGTCATTGAAATTGCAGCTACCCTGTATTGTTCAAATAATTAAATGTGATATTTATAAAATTCCTAACAATGTGTCCACTATATAGTAAGTGCTCACCACATGGCAACTGTGTATTTTTTTCCTGATCCATTGGAAGAAGCGAAAGAGCAGCTCATTCTGTTTCACTTTGCTTTCTCTTGATGTGAACACCCTCCCCTTCCTGAAACTATCTGATCTGCACTCTTGTGATTCCTTTCTTGGCTAATTTTTGGTCTTTTTCCTTCTTTGGTCTGCCAAAGACCACTCCTCAAGCGTGTCTATTCATCTTCCTCTCTCTCTAGATTCTGTTCCTCTAGTTACATCTATCATGTCTATTTCTGTCATACTCGTGATTACTTCTTATTACTTCCAGGTTTATAATCTGAAGACAGGCCTAAGATCCAGGCCAACATTTCAAATATTGCTGCATTTCTTTGGGCTTCATATGTCAAGAGTGAATTCGTCACTGATTTCTCCTGTTGTTCCTCCTGTGTTTTAGTTCTGAGAGTTCTCACTCCTCACCACTCAGGCTGAAAACCTGCAGAGATAACTGTAATTCTCCCAATCCTTATGGGAGATCTAATCAAAATCATCTAATCAAAAAATTTGCAAAGTACTATTGTTTGTAGCCCTATTGTTTCGCAGAGAGGAGTGAGAAATTACTCCTAGTGCACTCCGCTCCCTTCCCAATATTGCATCCTAAACAGGAGGTCATTTTGATGTGGTTTGGTGGGTTGGGGTCCAGAGCCGAGAGCCAAGAGAGAATTCTTGAGACATCTTTGGCGCATAATGGTGACTTCATTAAAGTATGGGGACAGGACCCTTGGGCAGAAAGAGCTGCTGCACCAGGGTTGGAGGAAAGGCAGATTATATACTTGTGAGTTGGGGGAAGTGAAGACAAAGGGGGGTTGCCACAAGGACTTTCATACACTAAAGAAGACTCACAGGACCCTGGAGGCCTTGCTATTGTCAAGCTAAGGTGGTTTTTCCCTCTAGCAAAGCATTAAGGACAGCATGACAGCTGGGAGCTTCCCGGAGGAAGGTTATACTCTGCCTGTCTCAAGTATTTGTCAATGGGCTGCAGGTTATAAGGATGTTCAATTGTATCTACATTTCCTTCTGCCTTTGTTTCCCACATCAATTCGACCTCTGCTTGAACACTTCCAGTGACGGGGAGATCAGCACATACCGGAGGAGGTAATCTGCCTCATTTGCTCCAGTAGACAGAGAAGTGCAGAAACTGCCTGGGCATGAAATGCAGGCAGGTACCCAGAGGTGTGGGACAAGAAAAAACCCTCATTGTGAGAAGCAGATTCAGATTTGAGCCAGGAATCTGGCACCTGAAATGACTTCCCTGCCCAGCCTCAGTCCCTGGGCCCCCCTGGGCCCCCTCCTAGCCCAGTGCTATTCACGAAGGGACATGAAAAGGGGAGAAAAGGGAAAGACACTTCCCCCATTCGATCCTGTCAATGTATGAACAGGAGATGAAGCATCTCTTCCTCACTGGTGAACAGACAAATAATACTGATGCAAGGTGGTCCGAGTTTGACAGATATTTTCTCAAAAAAATGTAATGATCTAAAACACCAGTCAATTAATTTTTTTTTAAAGATTTTATTTATTTATTTGACAGAGAGAGACACAGCGAGAGAGGGAACACAAGCAGGGGGAGCGGGAGAGGGAGAAGCAGGCTTCCCGCGGAGCAGGGAGCCCGATGCAGGGCTCGATCCCAGGACCCTGGGATCATGACCTGAGCCGAAGGCAGACGCTTAACGACTGAGCCACCCAGGCGTCCCCACCAGTCAATTAATTTATCTGGAACTCTCTTACTTTATTGTTCTAATTCCTCAATCTTAAGGACGCCAGATGGACTTTAACTCGAATTGTCATTAAGTCTGTCTTAGGACAGGCAGTGAAGTCAACAGCTTTATTCTGCTTCCCTCCAGAGCTATGTCCCTCCAGATTTCGCTCTTTCGTTGTAGAATGGCCTCTGAGTGACTTGGACCCAGTCTTGTCGGGGAGAGGTAGGTCACCATGACAATGTGTCCTAAGGGACTGTGTCCCCGATGATGAGGTGACAAGAGCTGGCTACCGCTGTCCCTGTCTGCTTCAGGGCTCATCTGCCAAGCGTCTGTCCTGCCATACCGCAGATGACTCAGAGACCAACATGAAAAGGCAGCTTTACTGACGAGCTGGGGCTGACTGCACCTGTCCAGAAGCAACAGGTAACTAGCCTACTGACAAACATCCAAAGATAGGGCACGTGAATGAATGCAGAGGTCAGGCAAGCAAAGAACTAGGCAAACCGCTGTGAGAAACTTTTGCCTCACTCAGGTTTGATGCATGAGAGCCTCATTCATTCCCTATGGCTTCCAGATCCCTCATAATCCTGAAAATCTCTTGAATTTCTCCAGATGCTCGATTGGCTTAAAATCTGAACAAGCTTAGTCATGCAAACATCTCATACTGAGAACCCTGCTATTTTACTAATATTCAGATGTGTACAGTTATGGAGTTGATGCCTGAGCGGTACATTAAAATGTCCACAGGTATAAGGGGTGTTTCTCAGCTCCGTAAGCGAAGTGCTGGAGATCTGTGAACTTGTTGGAGAGGACAGGATTGTGTATGGAAAGGGGAGATCCTAAGAGCAGAGGTTGATAGTAGGACAGGTGGGGACCTAGCTTGGCATGTTTGGAGAGTAGCGCCCTCCTTGCCATATGCAGGACCAAAGCCGTATCTACCAAGTTCAGTCCATAGCTTCATAGCCCAAATTCAAATGAGATGTTAAAAAACTATTGATTGAATTTGTCTGCTGAACACAGATGAGCCAACAACAAACCTCTGTTTTTACCTGAGTCCATCTGGCTGCACCAATGGACAGCTGCTTACGCCCGAGAGCATGTATGGGGTGGTGACAAAGTTTGCTGTCGTATCTCCATGGCCAGATTTTCCGGGTATATCCAGCTCCACAACTTCCTGATTGTGTGGTCTTGAAGAAAAAAGTCACTCTTATCTCTGTATCATCTTTAAAAAGGGACAAAGGTGCTTGGACTCATGGGGCTGTTGGGGGGATTAAGCTGGCATGTGAAAAGCTCTCAGTACCTTGCACATTGTGTCAGTTTTGTCATGTCTTCTCAATGTGCCACGCGGACACAGGCTAGGAGAGTAATTACATTTCCAGACAGAACTCAACTTTTGATTCACCAAATTGTTTACTGAGTTACAATTATTCAATTTGTGATAATCAAATGAAGAATTCAAGGGAAACAAAACAAAGCATTTTCTCTGAACATGGGAGATGGTTGTGTGCAGAGCCCTGCCCTATGTGTCTCTGGATGAAGGTTTGTGTGGCTTCCTATGGGGGCCACCGGGGGCCGGCAAGTGCCGGTCAGGCTCCACATCCATGGCGTGGAGGAGGTGGTATGTTTGGAGAGGCGCAGCCAGGAGTCCAGGCAGGTGTGTTGCTATAAATAGCAAGCAGGGTGACCCCAGTGATGTCTGCACGGTTTCAAGACCACAGACCTCTGGAATCACCAGTGCATTTTAAAATAGTAAGTATGTTTCACACTGTGGGCAAATCATCCTCACATAGATCATGTCTTTGTCACAGCATAATAAAGTAAGGATGGCAGACATCAGTATCCCTGTTTGATAAATAAGAAAACAGGTTCAGCCTTCTCCCTCTGAAATAGAGATGGGGCATCAATTTCCCAAGCTCCTAGGTTATTACATTATTTATCTACTAGCTCATTCAATAGAGGTTTATTTTTTACCTATTATATGCAAAGCACTGCACTTAATGAGGCTAGAGAAACCAGTGAAGTTTCTGCTCTTGAGGAGGGAAAATGCACGTCAATGCATAATTACCCCAATCTGTTAGTAGATCTGTTAATAGAGTCCTAGTCTCAAGAGCAGATGTAAGGGACTCCTGGGCAAAGTCTTCACAAAAGAACTGATGTTCATGATGTCTACTCATGTGCAGAAGACCAGAGGTAGAGCACAGAGGTGTCTTAAAGAGTTCTGGCTCGCCTGGAGGGGTGGCAGGTGATAGATGGGGGAGGGGACCTGGAAGGGAGCAGGGGCGCCCTGGCAAAATGAATCCGACAGCCTCTCACAGTCCTGAGTATGCATAAGGAGCTGCTCTTGGTTCTACAGGGAAAGGCAATGGCATAATCCTAGAGATCTTCCTCGTTAATTGTTCTCTGGAACCTAAGCTGTCAAACCAGAAGGATTTTTTTTTTTTTTTAAGATTTTATTTATTTATTTGAGAGAGAGCACATGAGAGGGGGGAAGGGTCAGAGGGAGAAGCAGACTCCCCGCCGAGCAGGGAGCCCGACGCGGAACTCGATCCCGGGACTCCAGGATCATGACCTGAGCCGAAGGCAGTCGCTTAACCAACTGAGCCACCCAGGCACCCCAGAAGGATGTTTTTAAAGAGTTTATTACTGTGAATGTTGAAATTCAGGCTCACCTGTCCCGAGCTGCCTTCATGGTAGAATGCTGCCTTGACCTCCAAAAAGTATCTCCCTTGCAGCAGAGGAAGGCTGTTGTTCCAAGACCGACAAGGGAGACAAGACGTGGCCCAGAAGTTAAACAAGGAAAAACAAGGAACAAACAACACAAAGGATCAGTGCACACAGCGCACGGGTAACTCAGAGCTCCCTGAGGCATCTGAGTGCCTGAGTCAGAAGCACTCTGTCTAGGAGGGGCCTCCTCGGAAAGGGGGGGTGGGTCTGGAGTCAGGAGCAGAAAGCAGGGAGAGATGGGGTCATAGGGGCGAGGGGCCAGAGTTGCTCCAGCTGGAGGGGAAAGTCCTTGGCAACAGCAGGCCAGTCTGAGCAGCAAACAGAACTTTGTTTTCAACGACTTAGCTGGAAACCGAGGACGATGGTGATGGGAAGTGATATTGAGGAGTGGGCAGGAGCTAGGGTCTTGGGCACCTCTGGGTGCAAGGGACGCGTTTTGCAGGCTTGCGATGGAACGAGCAGACAACTTAAGGCACAGGGGGCTACAGAGCAAGACTGGCCTCAAACACACTTGAAACCAGACCGTGTATTTTCCAGGCTGCTTCCCACTCTCTACCTCCTTTCTAACGGCTTCTTCCCCCCTTCCCCCCGACCACCCTCAGGACTTTCAAACAAATCTCATGCAGCGCTGCAGCTGGAAAGAACTCTAGTTTGTATTCAGTAATTGTATGTTACAAAATATGTATCCAAATGAAGTAAATGATTCAAGATTATACAAACCAAGGCTGAAACTCAGCCCACTAATGTTTTAGTTGTCTGCCCTGTTCTAGGCACTGCTCTGTATACCCAGAATAGAGGGTGAGGGCAGGTCCCTTCTCAGACTTTGTGTCATCATTGCTCAGTCTCTGGCACCATCAAATGCCCTTAACTTGGCTTTGGGCATTTCCAGCCATCCTTTTAGAGTTGTTCCCATCCTCTATTATATTTCACCCCAGGGCGTGCTGTGCTTCCTTCATATCCTGTCCCCCCGCTTGCTGCCTGGTCCTCCTCTCCAAACTTGCTCTCAGAAAAGTATCTGATGCATTAAGTCAGTTTTCCAAACCCGGGTTTATGCACGGTGGAGAGTGCAAAAAGGCTTTCCAAGATCCAGGTATGAATCATTCCAAGGGAATTATTACCTGGTCTTCAAATGTCTTATCGGCTCTTTTTCGAATTGGTCTGCTAGAGAAAGTATTTCTTCTCCTTTCCCTCTTTGCCTTTCAAGACCTGTTCTCCCTCGGTACAAAGGAAGGCGTAACCAACCCACCGTGTGGAAGTGGGGCAGCGGAAGGTTAGTGTGGGGGAGGGAAAGGACAGTTCGGGGCAGCACGTCCTTTCGCAAGTCCGCCGTTTCCAGTCTATTTCTTCCAACACAACTGAATGGAAGCTGATTGAGTTGTCAGCTAATAGATCAATAGAAACCATTTTGCTGATAGATGGTTGTGTAATGTCTGGCACATAACTAATAGAAAGTTCAAATAATTTAGTGTTATTACTATAACAAAATGACTTCCATCCTCCGAGCTGTGGTGTATCAATGCCATTTATTCCCGTGAATTACTTCTGCAGTGTTTATATCTCCAAAATGAAAAATAAGAATGGAATGGATTCTGAAACTGCTCTCATTCTGATGATAAGTGGTTTTCACGGATACACACAAGAATTGAGAAAAAGTGCAGTCCACGTTATTATAAAATGATATGCCAATAAAAAATAACATAATTTAAAATTTATCATATATTTTTATTGTTTTGGTGAAATGTATGCTGATTACAGAATAAAATCTAATAGAAAATCTTTTCAAAACATTTATAGCCTCCAGAGTACAAGAAACAAAAAAACCATGCAGATAGATATAAAGAAATCAGTAAAAGGCTTGTAGTTATAAAAATATATTACAATACTTTGAATTATGAGTTCAGTGAGAAAAATAATATAAAACTTCCATTTTTTAAAGACACATGCACTCACGTAATTTGTTGAAACAAGTTTCCACAGGTATTATAGAACCAATATTTAGATTTCACCGAACATAGAAAGGAGTGATATGATAATTTAATTTAAAATGTCAATACTCACATGCAGTGGACATTGGAGTCCATGCAACAATTTAAATGCATGACAAAAAAAATTGATGTCAAGTTTACAATTTGCAAGCTGATATGTTGTTATTTTGTTTTGTCTTTTGTGGTTGGGAATGGGGTTTTAGTTGTTGCTGTTGTTTTCGTTTTAATTTTTTTTTTACTTGAGTATAGTTGACACACAGTGAGTGTTACGTTGCTTCCAGGTACACAGCATCCTGACTCAGCTTCTCTGTACGTCTGTGCTCCCCACACATGCAGCTGCCCTCCGTCTCCAGGCAGCCCTATCACGATGATATATTTTTTATGTTGCTTAAAGATAAAAATGTTAAGTCCCACCAAAAGTGAGAAAGCGTGATGATATGTAGCCCGCGATCCAATCTCAAGTCAGATTTCCGTGTTTGTCAGGTGCCCTCCGCTGACAATATGGAGAGGAGACTGCCAGGCTCAGAAGGGAGGTCGGGAGGCATACGATGGTCTCTTCCAATCTGATGCCTCAACGGCTGTAAGAGTTTTCTGTTCCCGTTGTAACAAGTTCCACACACGTGGGGGCTCAAAACAACGGAGATTTATTCTTTCTCTCCGTTCTGGAGGTCAGCAGTGTGAAATCAGCATGCAAGGTGCGGCCAGGCTGTATTCCCTCTGGAGGCTCCAGGGCAGAATCCACTCCTTGCCCTTGGCCGCTGCTGGCATTCTTCGGACTGCAGTCCCACGGCTTCCAGTCCTCAGGGCCAGCGTCTTCAACTCTCTCTCTGCTCCACCTCCGCAGTGCCTTCTCTACAGTGCCTGTGTCTACTTGACGTTTCTCTCCGCCTCTCTCTTATAAGGACCCTTGAAATTGTATTTAAGGTCCACCTGAATAATCCAGGATAGACTACCATCTCAATAGCCTTAAAGTAATCACACTGCGAAGACTTTGTCAGAGGATGTAATATTTACAGGTTCTGGAGATTGGGTGTGGGCACACTTGGGGGTCCATGTTTCAACCTACTACACCAGCCCTGGAATGAGACAACCTAATTCTAGCACAGAAAATGCACTAAAAAGTAGTTGTAAAATGAATGGAAAAATAATTCTTTTTTTGGAGCAGAATTCTTTTAGATCACTCTCTCTCTCTCTCAAAATCATAAATATAAATAAATAAATAAATATTTTAAAAAATGGGGCACCTAGGTTGCTCAGTTGTTTGAGCATCTGACTCTTGATTTCGGCTCAGGTCATGATCTCAGGGTTGTGAGATCGAGCCCCATGTGTAGGCTGCTCAGGATTCTCTCTCTCTCTCCCTCTGCCCCACTCCCCCACTTGCACTCTCTCTAAATAATAATAACAATATTTTTTAAAAAAGAACTCTTTTAGCTCATCTATACTGAATTATTTCACTAGCTGTGAGTGGATATTTCCCAAACCAACCCTCCTTCCTCCCATGCTGCCTAGCCTACAGCTCAGTGATGTCCTTGAGCTTCTACTTCCTCTTTCCCTGGAGAAAGAATCCCTCAGGCTCCAGCTTGCTATCTCTCCTCCTTTTCTTCATTCACTCAACAAATACTGAGTCCAGATGCTATGGGGCTTACAGTTTTGCAGGAAGTGAAGGAAGAGCATGTCATGGATAAGAAAACAAGAACTGAAATACTAAGACCTGTTCGGCAAGCATTTATCAAATATCCACTGCAGTTAAGATCGCTAAATTATCGAGTACAATCCTCAAGTCTGAGAACTTTTCCCTTGAGGTGGGAGATGAAACAGCAAAGTGAGGGAGCTAAGTGATGTTCCACTAATCGATAGCGTACTATTGAGCATCTTCAGAAGGTTGTAATCTGGGGTTGGGGGGAGGTGAGCAGTTTGGTCCTCCTGTCTCTCAACATCTTGTTCTTCCTGTTATTTTTCAGGTAGGCAGGTGGACAGAGACGATGGGAAATCTGAGTGGAGGCCCCATAGCAGAGTTTGTTTTGGTGGGCTTCCCTACCTCTCCACCCCTCCAGTTACTCCTCTTTGTCCTCTTCCTCACAATCTACCTGTTGACACTGTTGGAGAACACACTCTTCATTTCCACAATCTGGCTCACTCCGAGCCTTCACCGCCCGATGTACTTTTTCCTTGCCCACCTCTCCTTCTTGGAGCTGTGGTACATCAATGTCACAGTTCCCCGTCTTTTGGGGGCATTTCTTACCCAGGACTGTAGGGTCTCCTATGTAGGTTGCATGACCCAACTCTACTTCTTCATTGCCCTGGCCTGCACTGAATGTGTCCTGCTCGCGGTCATGGCCTATGACCGCTACCTGGCCATCTGTGAGCCCCTCCGTTATCCTAGTCTCATGCCTTCCAGCCTGGCCACTTGCCTTGCTGCTTCCTCCTGGGGTAGTGGTTTCTTCAGCTCCATGATGAAGCTTCTTTTCATTTCCCAACTGTCCTACTGTGGACCCAACATCATCAACCACTTTTTCTGTGATATCTCTCCCCTACTCAACCTCACCTGCTCTGACAAGGAGCAAGCAGAACTAGTAGACTTCCTCTTGGCTCTGGTGATGATCCTGCTCCCTCTGTTGGCTGTGGTTTCATCATATACCGCTATCGCTGCCGCCATCGTGAGGATTCCTACTGCCCAGGGACGTCGCAAAGCCTTCTCCACCTGCGCCTGTCACCTGGCCGTGGTTGTCATCTACTATTCCTCCACCCTCTTCACCTACGCGCGGCCCCGCGCCATGTACACCTTCAACCACAACAAGGTCATCTCTGTGCTCTATACGGTCATCGTACCATTCCTCAATCCAGCCATCTACTGCCTGAGGAACAGGGAGGTGAAGGATGCTCTCAGAAAGTTGGTCCTGGGCAGATGCCACTATTCTAGGAATGTTCCAGATTGATGTACAGAGGAACCTAGCAGGCAGGAAGGAACGGGGTCTTAATAGTGCCGCCTCAAGGAATCATAAAATAGGCTCAAAGGGAACATAAGTATCAATTAGTATGCAGTTTTGCTAAATAGCATCTGGGAATCTCCTGAAACAAACAAAAGTTTATGAATCATTGATCTTGTACAGGGTTTCCAAACTAAGGTTGAGTTAGCTGCATACGAATCTCCCAGGGGTTTGTTAAGATGCAAATTCCCAGAAAAAAAAATCTGTAGAAGGTCTGATAGAGTATGTCTGGGTTGCAACTCTGCCGTGCACAATTTCCAACTTCCTCGCAACACTTGTTTCATAGCCAGTTTGAAATTCCCTACTTTAGATCAACCCTCTTATTTTATAAGTGAGAAAACATAAGAAAGGGGACTTACTGGTGGATATGTCAAAGTGAAATAGGCTTTACTGCAGCAGTTTCAAAGATCCAAATTCTCAAATCCCACTTCCATGAGAAATCACAAAAGTACGATTATTATACCCCAAGAACTGAAACTCATGTCACCTAATCAATACTCTGTACCTCTACACGTCTTATACCCACTGCAAGTCAAAGAGGAGGAAAACGTAATGCTGATATTCAGCCATGTGTGCACCAATGTGAACATGGCTAAATATTCATCTGCATCTCCCTTCCTTGACTCTCAGTGGGATTGACCTAATGAGTGTTGATTCCGTAGTACGTAAAATGCAGTAGAAAACGTGTATATAGGTTGGTCTCGGAATCTTCTCCAGCACGATGGGCAGCTTCTGCTTTAATTAGCTGGTACCTGGGTTATACCAGCTGCTAAATATTTTAAGTTTTGCTCCTGAGGCAAATGAGCACAAGAACAGAAAATGTCTTAATAAGAGACAGAATGAAGGAATGAGAGGTAGGATGCAGATATCTCTCTCTCAAGTGAGTGAGATGCCTCAGATTCACATATAGACATTCTTTCAGGTTCCTTTGATTTTTGGAAACCTGTTTGAATTGCTTAGGGTGATTTTGCACACCCTGACTCAGGGTTTTGTTCCGCACATTTGAACCATATTTAATGTTTCTTTAGTTGTGGATATGTAGAAGAATAAAAAAAGTGGTATTGAACAAATACTCATAAACTTAAATTGTCATAACTGATGTATTCACTCATTCTGAAGGCTTTGGGGAAAAGAGATGATTGTTTATTAAAGAAAACTACTTGATCAATAATCATTTCAGGTTTTCCAGGATCTAAAATGAAGTAACAACAACAGCAACAAAGAAATCGGACACTTTTAAAAGAGTAAGTTGCTTTATTTTCATGAAATTTAAATGTCCTTTTAAGGAAACATCTCTGAGATTGGCTCCATGTACCTTCCCCCCATTATGTTCTCTTTTCCTTTCATAGAGTTATGGAAGGCATGATGTTTTATGCAAGAATTCTGCTCCTAAAACCAAGAAATCTCACTTTGATCTTAGTTTTACCTCTAAGTCCCTCTTACAATGAAAATATTATCAGCTACCTCATATGCTTGCTGCAAATATCAAATAAATAATGTACATGGGAGTGAAGTGTTAACATCTTTTCTCTTTGTAGATAAATTTCACCTTGGATTAATTTACTTTTCTTCCCCTAGCTTTATTGAAATACAGCTGACAAATAAAATTGTAAGGTATTGAAAGTGTATAATGTGACGACTTGATATTCATATACACTGTGAAAGAATTCACCTTCCGTTAACTTTCTAGCTCGGGACTCTTGGAAGCCTGATAATGTTGCTAAGCAACATTGCTTATTGTACAAATGAGCCCTGATGAGTAAAAATCCTCTGCACTGGGAGAATAATGGAAGTATTATAAGTAACTGGGGGTAAGTCACAGCTTCAGGCTGCCTTTGTAACTTGGCGTGCCTTTTGCTGGGAGCCCTGGAAACCGTGGACCCCACAGCACGGTTAGAAGATACAATGGCTCTTTTGGGACTTGAGAGTTCCAAGTCAAGGCGGACGGTGTGCCCCTGTATGTGAATCTCATGGCCTCACCCCTGCCCTCTGACTTTGAATCCCAGAGACGAGCCCCTGTCTGCTTTCAGCACTCCTTCCCCAGGAGAGAAGTTCCTGATGCCGCTTGGCTGCATGCTGTGTCTCTGTCCTGTATTTCTCTGAGTGAAGCTGATGCCAAGAGTGGTCTTTGGTAGGGTGTGAGCTTGGTTACTTGGGGAAGCCTCAGATCTTCTGGCATATAATAGCTAACTCACAGTAACGCTTCAATAAATGCTAAGGCCCGTCTTTATCATCATTTTGTCATAAATCGTATGATTATGTGCTTCTAACAGATGTGCCTGTTCTACTAGCCACACCTCAAACTCACTCTTATTCAAACAGATTGGAGGACTGAGCAGGTACTCGGGAACATACGTGGAAAGCTAAGTGCGGAGCACCCTTAATTCTGTGGAAAGGGTGATAACTTCACTAGAAAACTCAGCATTTCCAGTGATCTGATCTAAAAATATGGCAGCACGTCATTGGGTTGACTCAGTGAGGTTCACACTCCTTTTTTTTTTTTAAAGATTTTTATTTTTATTTATTCATGAGAGACAGGGAGAGAGGCAGAGGGAGAAGCAGGCTCCCAAGGAGCAGGGAGCCCGATGTGGGACTCGATCCCAGGACCCTGGGATCATGACCTGAGCCGAAGGCAGACGCTTAACCATCTGAGCCACCCAGGTGCCCCCACACTCCTTTTAAAGATGATCAGGACGTATAAGAACTCTTTATTAGAATATCAACATAGAACACTAATCTCTTCCTAGCCATTTCGGTCTTGGATCTTGTGCTTGATACCAACCTTCTCGGAAGGAGGAGCTAGAGAAGATCAGCTGGCCTTTTTGTATGGTTCTCATCATGTCATGGTCTTGCCCAGCGGCAGGTGTAAGCCCTTCTCATTTGCTTTCCGTCACTGGTGTAGATGGCTCGTATTCCTTTGCTGTGACAACCCAATTTCTTCCCAAGCTGAAAACATGCCCAACCCAGGCAATGCATCTGCATCTCTTTGCCATGTGTTTGATTTACCAGCTTTTCTTGTATCTAAGAGTGGTCCTATATTTTTGTCCAATAAATGGAAGGTGAATTCAGCTGGAGAGGCTTTCCTTTTCAGAGAAAGTTGTAGCCGGCATGGGTGCTTCCTCTTTCCTGCTGTTGAACTTGGGTTTGATGCCGGGAGCTCCATCAGCAGTCCACAAGGGAACGAACATGAGGAAGAAGGGTCAGCACACTGAAGCTGTAGCTGCAGAAATAATGAAAATCGTGGGTCTTTGATCGCATGGTGGAGAAGCGGAACCAACACCAGCTAATACCTGTATCCAAGGGTTTGGCTTTTTAAAGATTTGTTTATTTGAGAGAGAGAGCGAGAGAGCGTGCGCACGCGCGGTGAGTGGGGGGAGGGGCATAGGGAGAGATTGAGAATCCTCAAGCATCCTCCCTCCCCGCTGAGCATGGAGCCTGACAGGGGGCTTGATCCCAGGACCCTGAGATCATGCCCTGAGATGAAACCAAGAGTCCGCTGCTTAACTGACTGAGCCATCCAGGGACCCCCCAAGTTTTTTTTTTATTAAATGATAAAAACTATTTTCCATTTGTTGGAGTCACTGTAATTTGTGTTTTCTTTTATTTTCAACCTTATATGCCTGATGTAATATACTTATCTGCTTTTTGCCTTGCATTCTTTTAGAAATTTTTTTAAGATTTAATTATTTATTTGTCAGAGAGAGAGAATGGCAGGCAGAGGGAGAAGCAGGCTCCCCATTGAGCAGGGAGCCTGATGTGGGACTCAATCCCAGGACTCTGGGATCATGACATGAGCCAAAGGTGGACGCTTAATCGACTGAGCCACCCAGGAGTCCCTAGAATTTCTCAAATGATTTTTACTTTTAGGGTTTTTTTTTAATTTTTCAAATGAAATATATTTTTCTAAGTTGCCAGATTAAGATCATGACGCCTCCCCCCTACACCTCGTGTTTTGTCATTCGATAAAGTGTGAGATTTACTGTCTCTTTAAAGTTATAATTCACAGGCTAGCCAGAGAGAGGTGGGTCATTTCCCAGACACCATACCTACCATTCCAATAGCTACTACAAGTCAGTTTTATATTCTTTATTTTGCCACACTTTATTTTATTTTGTTTTATTTCTTTTTCTTTAGGTTATGACATGTACTTTTTTTTACCAGAGAGAGATAACAGAAAGGGAACAAGGGAGGGGCATGTGTCATGATTCTTTAAATAAACTTAATTTATTTTAAAACAGGGGCACTATTCATCCCAATTAACTAAGAATGTTCTTGCATTTAAAAAGAAAACATAAGTTATGTGATTTTTATTCATAAAACAGTGCATAGAAAGCACAAAATGTGGTTATCTGCCTCAAAATTTTTATAATGAGAGGAATTAGAAAATATACAATTTTCAGAAGCGATTATAAAATACAAGGAAAAATGTGAGTTTCCCCAGGAAACTTCAACTTTTACATTTTAAAATTACTCTATTTCTCCTTACCAAAGCTAAATGCCCAATGATCCTAAATATGGTTCCAGAGTCACACATATTACAATATATAAGCTCTGAGCTTTTTCTCACTTAACTCAAAGCTATAGTCTCTGCCTACTTTTTCAATATTATCCTTTAATTAACTCGGTTTTTTTTCTTCTGTGACAGGAAACAATAGTGAGCTTAGAATTCCTTTTTTTGCTTTAAGCACTCAGAGTTTTAACTACAGCTTTTTTCTTTGTACCAAGGAATAATTGTAAACAGTTATAACAAGAAAGGATGGTATTTTGTTTTGCTAAGTTCTGGGTTAATGTTAGCATTGCCTTTTCAAGATGAGGAACGTGGTACTTGGAGAGACTTGAGAATCTGTTTGCCTCACAGCACTGAGAGAGCAATGAAAACATGTTTTTCTTTTTTTATTGAATATATTTGACATATAACATTGTGTGAATTGAAAGTGTACAATATGTTACTTTGATACATTTATATATTGTAATATGATTGTCTTTGTAGTGATATTTATCACATTACATAATTATAGTCCCCTATTGTTGTATGTATCTATTATACCATGCATTGAAAACTATGGCTTATTTGCTATTCATTGCAAGTGTGTATCCTTAAACACCTTGAGTCTTATCTCTTCACCCCCATTCCCTAGTAACCACCATCTTGCCATCTGTTTAGTATGAGTTTGACTTTTTTTTAAGATTCCACATGTAAGTGATATCATACATTACTTGTCTTTATCTGACTTATCTCACTCAGCATATGTGCTCAAGGTTCATCCATGTTGTCTCAAATGGTGGGATTCCCTCCTTTCTCATGGCACATCTTTTTTTCTAATCACCCACTAATGGGCATTTAGGTTGTTTCCATATCTTGGCTACTGTTAATAATACTGTAATGAACAGGGGAGTGTATAAATCTCTTTGAAATACATATATATGTTTTTATTTACTGACTTACTGATGCATGAGAGTTGTGTAGGTGTATAGAGCTGATACTTGTGTGTATAACATCTAAGCGTGTTTGGAGTTTGTATACGTGTGTGTACATGTACTTGGGTCCCCAAATAAGAGTGAGTAAATGCCATTCTGACTTTCTGGAATGACTTTGGTTATAGCACTATATTCCTCCAGAGCATCTTATGATTTGTGAGACCATTCTCCAGAAAGAGAAGAGGACACACACACACACACACACAGACTTTTCCATCACCTTCCTCTGCCCCAGAGTCTGGGGGGAGGAAGGCAACGCTCTTCAAGCGTAAGGTCTCTCTTGTGCCATTTAGCTTGTCTGCTCTTCCCTCAGTATTCCCCCGGATCCCCTTGGGCCCTGGAAAGGCCAAGTACTTTCCTGAGGGCTGTGTCTGCTGGGAGGTCCCCTGTGGGTGGGAGGGAGTTGGTGTGTGCTCCCCCAGTAGCTTGGAGGCAGGCAGAGCACAAACAGCTCTTTCTATGCCTTCTCCAAGTGAGCAGAGACACAACCGGGGTTGCCCAGTGCCTCTTGAGCTTGGGGATATTGAATTCTTCCTCCTGGTCTACATGATCTCTCCTCTTTTCTCAATTCAAGGGGGTCATTCCTGACAAGGCTGGGAGAAGAGTCCTAAGTTATGTGGCTGGGAAAATGGTGGGTTGAAAAAAGACTCTCAGGTATTTCCAGGGGATGATTGAAAATCATTTTTAGTTCAATCACTGATTCTTAGGAGCTTTCATTTCATTGATATTTAAAAATAGTTGTCTTTTTTGAGCTTATTGTGGAAAGTACACAATATAGTTGGGGAGTGAACTTAGTACATATATAGATTCATGTCACTTCAACAATATTTCTCTATTACCTTGTATATTAAGCCATATGAAGAAGTATTGTGTAATATAGGTCGTCATGTCATTTTAAAACTCTACTGTAATTACCCACTCTAGATAAAATAGGCCTGAGTCTCTACAATTGCCCAGTGATCTGTGCTCCTGAAGATACCTCAGTTTAATGCATCAGCCCACCTGTATGCCTTGCAAAGTGCAGAGTCCAGGCGTGCTCTGACCTAGGAAACAGACTCAGAGAAAGTGGCAGAGAAAATAGAATGACTGTATGAGAGAACACGAACGGGTATGTGTGCGGGGGGAGGGAGGGTGGAACACGGGCATGTGAGTATGCGTGTGTGTTTCTCCGTTAAACGAGGGCAGGGGCTGGCAAAGGTGATGGTGGTTGTAGTTTTGACGACTTCTAACTCCTTAGAAGATTTCACTTCTCTTCATGCATAGTACCATAACAGGAAGGTGGTAAGATTCATCTCTGGGTCAGCTGGGCGCCATGATGTTTGTCCTGGCTAGCTCCTGAATGTGAGGCTCACGTGAAGCAACGTGCCTTCAGATATTGTGAAGTGATATGCAGACATGAGGCATCGTCTGCCCCAGAGTCGGCACGTCCTGCTCAGGGATCCGCTCGCTGCCGAACTGGTGCTGGAGAAAGGCTGTCGCTCTCTGGGCCTTGCCCTCTTCCTCCTCTGTCTGCCAGAAGGACTTGACAAATGACCTTGGAAGCCACCAACGGGACTAAGACACCTAGTCCTGGAGATCTGAGACCTAGACTCCATCCTACATTTACATTGCATGGGACTATTGGCAAAGCATACTATATATATGTGTGTGTGTGTGGGGGGGGGTTATATATATGGAGAGTTTCAAGGCTCAAATGTGATCATACTGTACTTTCAATTCTTTTCCTCTTTCATTTGACTTTATTTGACTTTTCCTCTTTTATTGGACTACTGGAAGACAAAGTTAATCCCATGCTTAAATGATAAAACTGCTCAGTCAGATGTTTTTGGTATAATTCTGTATACTTCCTTCTCTTCCCTTTATTTTTTCCTATTCTCATCTTGTGCTCATTTCCCCAGCAATACTGCCTCTGAGTCTTACATTCCTGTGGGAAGTACAGGAAAGAATGCACAGCTCCTGTGAGAACATCCCCCACTGCATGTGCGAAGTCTTAGTCTTAAATTCCACGGGCTGCCTTCATTTCCAGCTTCAGGACTGAGGCATCGCCTCTGAGAATGACATGCCTATTGCTAAAGTCCTGACAAGACATTGCATTGTCCCATTTCCTGGGGGTCCCTGGGAAGGGTTCCAGGAAGAAAGGACTTCTGGGTATAACGCCCTCCCTACCCATTTGCCAGGATAGAGGTGTGCTGAGGAAAATCCTGGCTGGAGGGTGGGCCTAAGCTATTCATTAATAGGTTTCAGGCTGGTTGGACCTTCAGACTCAGAGAAGAGTAGAAAGCAGCTGAGGGAGCTCGGGGTCCACAAACCTTGCCTTGTTTGTAAGCTCCACCGTCCCCACACTGCCTCATAATCCTAGGCCACGGCAAGCAGGGGCTGTTTTGTGCTGTGCGTGCGTGCGTGCGTGTGTGTGTGTGTGTGTGTGAATTAAAGGCTGAGTGCCAACAGAAAACAAACTTGTTTGTTGAATTTGCACTATTAGACATTTTTTTTTTTGTTTATCTGTGTCTGTTTTCCTCTCTAACATGGTCACTAAGAGGTGGTTCTTCTATCTTTCTTTAGGGTCCTACAGCGAGGTCTGAGTAGCAAGAGGGAAGCGGATGGGGTGGGCAGCCATTTTCCAGGGCAGGAAGAACAGACAGCCTTCCCCGGCTGTTCCTCACATGTCCTGCACACAAGCAGGGTCGTTGAGAAGTAGAGAACAAGAGAGACCGGCTCTGGAGAAGCATGGGAGGGAGGAATCAGCCGCAGGACCCAGAGAAAGTCTGGGAGGTGGGAGGTTCGAGGTTCAGATTCAGAGTGGTTCTCAGCCTGCCTGGAGGGAGACTGCACCCTGCGGGGGATACAGGAGGCTCGCTGATGGCAGAAGGCATCGGGGTTCTCCATTTTTCCTGATACTAGTTTCAAGTGACTTGTGTGTCCTTTAATCTAATACCCCCAGAAAGGTCCCACGGTCTCCTCCTTTCTCATTAAAAATGGCTGTGGTTTCCACCATGTAGATCTGTGTTGATTTTTTGGCAGGGTGTTGGGAGAATTAGCAGTGCATCCTGGAAAGGTCACAGCAAATGTCCATAGGAGTTTAATTAAAATCCTAAAGCTCATTAGATGTTTACAGATGTGATGAAATTATATTATATCCACTTTGAAAATAAAAGAACTAGTATTCTGAAAATGAAGTCCCGTGCTCACTTAGCTGGAGTGAGGCAAAAGTGGGATTTGATTTACTTTTTCCAAACTCCTAATTGAGTACTCCTTACAGTGGATTGGATGAAAGAAAACATTGCCTTTTAAGTTATCTATTTGATTCTGTTCTCCAAGAAGCTGGTAAATATATATATCAAATTTGCTATTAACCCTGTGTTTTTGCTCCAGTATTGTTTCATTTAAGCTTTACAACTTTGTTAAATAAGAAACAAAACAAAACAGGAGAAATCTTTCCTTACAGGTAAGTGGGGCCATAAGACTTCTCCAGAGTCATACAAATTATGTCACTCAAGTCTCTTGCCTCCTTTCCATATGCAGTAGATTGGATTTCTTGCTTACGGTGAAGGGGTGGTATGAAGGCCATCCTCTTATGCCCAGCAGAGATATATTAGAGAGGCATAGAAATAACTGGGAATCAGAAGTTTCCAACTTCACTTCTGTGCGATCTTGGATGAGTTATGTCTCTTGGCTTAATTTGAAAAAAATATATATATATAAGCTCCCTAAAGTACATTTTTTGCCCAAAAGTTTTGGTTCTGATCATCACTTAGGAAGAAGTAAAGGTATGAAGGCAGGAAAACTTCTATTATGTTGACTCTGCCGGTGGCAGGCTCTTTCAATGTTAGGAACCATAGGCTGGTGCTCAGGACATGGAAAAAACCTGTTTTGTCTGTGCCCCCAGCCAGTTATGATCACCAAGGTTCTGGAAGTAGATAACCGTACAGCAACCATACATTTCATTCTCCTGGGATTTCCAACACAGCCGGCCTTCCAGTGGTTGCTCTTCTTCGTGCTCCTGGCAGTGTACCTGCTGACCCTTCTGGAGAACGCTCTCATCATCCTGGCCATTCGCAGTGATGGGCAGTTGCACAAGCCCATGTACTTCTTCCTGAGCAATCTTTCCTTCCTGGAGATGCGGTATGTCAGAGTCATCAGCCCCAAGATGCTGGTAGACTTCCTCAGCCATGACAAGACCATCTCCTTCAATGGCTGCATGACTCAACTTTACTTCTTTGTGACCTTTGTCTGCACAGAGTACATCCTCCTTGCTGTCATGGCCTTTGACCGCCATGTAGCCATTTGTAACCCACTACGGTACCCAGTTATCATGAACAACCAGCTGTGTGGTGCATTGGCTGGGGGATCCTGGTTCTGTGGGCTCGTGACTGCCATGATTAAGATGGTTTTCATAGCTCAACTCTACTACTGTGGCATGCCCCACATCAATCACTACTTTTGTGATATTTCTCCATTCCTCAATGTCTCCTGTGAGGACTCCTCACAGGCTGAGCTAGTAGACTTCTTCTTGGCCCTCATGGTCATTGCCATCCCCCTCTGTGTAGTGGTGGCATCTTATGCCACCATTCTCAATGCCACCTTCAGGATCCCTTCTGCACAGGGCCGCCAAAAGACGTTTTCCACCTGTGCCTCTCACCTGACAGTTGTGATCCTTTTCTAGTCCACGACCCTTTTCACCTATGCCCGCCCCAAGCTCATGCACGCCTATGATTCCAACAAAGCAGTATCTGTGCTCTACACTGTCATTGTCCCCCTCCTCAACCCTGTCATCTACTGTCTGAGGAACCGGGAAGTAAAGGCAGCCCTCAAGAAGACCATACTTTGCAAAGGATGTGAGCCCAGGGAAGACATGGCTTTGAGTAATTAAAAACTTAGAGAACCCCTTCAGGCCTGAGTCGGGAGATGATGGCCCCTCACCGCACACCCCACACTCTGCCCTTTGTGTACCTATGAGCCTCCAGTACTTCAACACCGATGCCCTGTGCATGTGCGTGTGTGTGCATGAACACGGCTAAAGAGCCGCACCCCAAGAGGTAGCCTCTTCCTCTAGCTCAGCAGACAAGTCTTAAACTTTTTCCAAAAATTATTTGAAATGAGGACAGATTTTGCTCTTCCACTAAAATACAAAGCCCATGAGAGCACAGATTTGTGTCTGTCTACTTTACTAATATATCATCTGTGCATGCCGCTATGTCTGTCACAAAGTAGGTGCTTAATACATGTTTGTTGAAAGGATAATTGGATAAATACACGTTTGAGCACAGAAGATGAAGATGGGAATTGCAAATACATTTTGACATTTGGGTGCTTCCAGTTCCTCCCTCTCTCCCTTCTGATTCTTTCTGTTCTACCTCTTTTTCTTCTTCCCTTCTAACTGTTCCATATTCCCTCTTGCAGACTTGGATATTTGCTCCCTCTCTCCCTGCCTCCCTCCTCCCCTCCCCACTTCCTCTCAGTGTCTCAGAGACTCTTGCCATGTGTTCGTCCAAATAAAGTTATTATCTTATCTTAATTGACTCATTTGTGGATTCAAAAGTTCAAAGCCAACGAGTGGCCCAAGCTTTGTGAAAACCTCAGTAAAAGTTTAGAATGCATATCATGTGTTTTCAAAATGTGAAGCATGAAAAAAGAAGATTTTCTGTATTTGCTTACCATAGATTTTATTAGCAATTACTTTTCACTTCTTATATTGCAGTTAGCCTGTTTAAAATCAGCTTTGTAAACTATAATTTCATTCAATAAATTTCACCTCTTTAAAGTTTACTGAACTTTGGAAAAGCATACAGTTGTCAAACAACAACAATCACTACATAGAACATTTCCATCATCCCCAATATTTTCTTTGTCCCTTTTTCCATTGAACTTCTTACTCATACCCCTAGATCTAGCCCCCAGCAACTGATATGCTTTTTGTCACTTTAGCTTTGCCTTTTCTAGAAATTTATATAAATGGAATCATACAATCTGTAATCTTTTGTGTCAGGCTCACTTATCATAATGCCTTTAAGGTTCTTAAAAATTTTTTTTAATTGAAGTATAATTAATATACTGTTATGTCAGTTTCAAGTGTACAATATAATTATTCAACAATTCTATACATTTCTCAGTACTCATCATGATAAGTGGACTCTTAATCCCCTTTATCTGTGTCCTCCAACCCCCACCCCCTCCTCCCTTCTGGCACCCACCAGTTTGTTCTCTGCATTTAAGAGTCTTTTTGCTTGTCTCTTTTTGTTGGTTGGTTGGTTTTATTTTTTAAGTTCCACCTACAAGTGAAATCATATGGTATCTGTCTCTCTCTGTCTGGATTATTTCATGTAGCCATGTACCCTCTAGGTCCAGCCATGTTGGTGCCAGCCCCACCCACCAACAAAAGCCCCTCAGGGCAGCCCAAGGAGAGTGCCCTGCCATCCATGAGACCGCAGCCCTGTGGAGGAACTGAGGAGAGGCATCTGGTCCCACTGCTGACACCTCCCGGCTACAAGCCCACAGATGCCTTGAAGATCCTTCCGTGCCATCGCGTGTGTGTGTTACCTGGAATTGCTGAGTGCTATTCCACTGTATGGACAGAGCACAGTTCGTTTTTCTATGTACCAGTTGATGGACATTTAGGCTGTTTCTAGTTTGGAATTGTTATCAATAAAGCTACTATGCATGTTTAAAATAAGTTTTGTTCTGACTGTAGACTTTAATTTCTCTCCAGGAGATGAGGGTTGTTATGGTATTGTTACCACCTAGTAGGATAAATTTCTGCTTAAGTTTATAAAAAAATTGTCAAATTTCCCAGAGTAACCCAACTATTCCACATTCCTACAAGCAATGTATGAGAACTCCAGTTGTTTACAACCTCCCTGATGGTTAGTAATGTCAAACTTCCCATGTGGTCATCTGAGAGGGTAGATGATGGTCTCACGTGGGCCGGAACTTGCATTGCCCTGATGTTGAGCATCTTTTCATTTTCTTATTTGCAATTTTGAAAACTTCTTTGTGCAAGTGTCTGATCAAATATTTTCCCCAATTTTTAAACTAGGTTTTTTTTTTTTTTGTCTTGTTATTATATATAACCTTTAAGAACACTTCTTATACTCTGATGCAATTATTTGTCAGATATATGTATTGCTAATACATTCTCCCACTTGGTGGCTGACCTTTCATTTTCTTAAAAGGGTGTTTTGAAGAGCCATTTATCTTTTCATAGTTTTCGAGGCTTGAAGTCCCAGATCCAGGTCCCTGCTAATTCAGTTCCTGATGAGGACTCGTCCTGGTTTGCAGATGGGCTCCTTCCCCTTGTGTGCTCACATGGTGGAGAGAGAACATAACCACCTTCAGCCTTGCTGACCTGCATAAAGGCCAGATCTCCAAATACAGTCATGTCGGGGGCTGAGTCTTCAATGTAGGAGTTTGAGGGACCACAAACATTCAGTCCATAAGAAAGAGTGTGTAGGATTTATACTACTTTCCCCTTAAATATTTGGTTAAAATTCACCACTGAACTAATCTGGACATTTATTTGTAAAAAGTTTTTTTTCTTTTAAAGATTTTATTTATTTATTTGAGAGAGAGAGAATGAGAGACAGAGAGCATGAGAGGGAGGAGGGTCAGAGGGAGAAGCAGACTCCCTGCTGAGCAGGAAGCCCGATGCGGGACTCGATCCCGGGACTCCAGGATCATGACCTGAGCCGAAGGCAGTCGCTTAACCAACTGAGCCACCCAGGCGCCCTGTAAAAAGTTTTTAACTATAAAACCCATGTTTTTAAAAGCTAGGAATGTTCAGGTTATTGGTTTATTTTTGAGTGAGCTTTGAAACTTTTTCTTTTCTTTTTTTTTCCAAAGGCCCACCAGTGGCAAGTTTAATTTTTATACATCCTTTTGTTTTATTTATTTCTTAAATTTTATTTTATTATGTTATGTTAGTCACCATACAATACATCATTAGTTTTTGATGTAGTGATCAATGATTCATTGTTTTTGTATAACACCCAGTGCTCCATGCAGTATGTGCCCTCCTTAATACCCATCACTGGGCTAATCCATCCCCCCACTCTCCTCCCCTCTAAAACCCTCAGTTTGTTTCTCAGAGTCCATAGTCTCTCATGGTTCATCTCTCCCTCCGATTTCCCCCCTTCATTTTTCCCTTCCTTCTCCTAATATCCTCCATGCTATTCCTTATATTCCACAAATATGTGAAACCGTATGATAATTGACTTTCTCTGCTTGACTTATTTCACTTAGCATAATCTCCTCCAGTCCCATCCATGTTGATGTAAAAGTTGGGTATTCATCCTTTCTGATGGCTGAGTAATATTCCATTGTGTATATGGACCACATCTTCTTTACCCATTCATCTGTTGAAGGGCATCTCTGCTCTTTCCACAGTTTGGCTATTGCGGACATTGCTGCTATGAACATTGGGGTGCATATGGCCCTTCTTTTCACTACATCTGTGTCTTTGCTTTTGTTTCACTAGCCTTTGGAGATGAATCTTGAAAGAAGTTGCTGTGGCCGATGTCAAAGAGGTTACTGTCTATGTTCTCCTCTAGGATTTTGATGGATTCCTGTCTCACATTGAGGTCTTTCATCCATTTTGAGTTTATCATTGTGTATGGTGTCAGAGAATGGTCGAGTTTCATTCTTCTGCATATGGCTGTCCAATTTTCCCAGCTCCATTTATTGAAGAAACTGTTTGTTTTCCATTACATATTTTTTCCTGCTTTGTCGAAGATTATTTGACCATAGAGTTGAGGGTCCATATCTGGGCTCTCTATTCTGTTCCATTGATCTATGTGTCTGTTTTTGTGCCAGTACCATACTGTCTTGATGATGACAGCTTTGTAATAGAGCTTGAAATCGGGCAATGTGATGCCCCCAACTTTGTTTTTTCTTTTTCAACATTTCCTTGGCGATTTGGGGTCTTTTCTGATCCCATACAAATTTTAGGATTGTTTGTTCCAGCACTTTTAAAAATGACTTTGGAATTTTGATCGGATGGCATTGAAGATAGAGATTGCTCTGGGTAGCATAGACATTTTAACAATGTTTATTCTTCCGATCCATGAGCATGGAATGTTTTGAAACTTTGTCTTTCAAGTAATATACCATTTAATTTGTCAAATTTATTAGCATAAAGTTGTCCATGATATTTCTTTAAATGTCCACAGTATATGTAAGATAGCTCTTGCTTATTATTGATAATTTGTGTCTTCTCCCTTTTATCTTGATCAGTCTCCCTAGAGATTTATCAATTTTATTGATTCTTTTTCAATAAAATTGTTTTGATTTTGTTGATTTTCTCTTTACTATTTTATCATGTGAAAAACATATATAATATCCTCTCTTCTGTTTGACTTACTGTAATTTGTTCTTTTTCCTTGTTTCTTTTTACTCTTTTAAAAAAAATATTTTATTTATTTATTTGACAGAGAGAAGGACAGACAGAGAACACAAGCAGGGGAAGCAGCAGAGGGAGAGGCAGGGTCCCCACTGAGCCCCGATGCGGGGATCAATCCCAGGACCCTAGGATCATGACATGACCCAAGGTAAAGGCAGATGCCTAACTGGCTGAGCAACCCAGGCGCCCCTTTTTCCTTGTTTCTTAGGACAGAAGTTTAGCCTATAGATTTGGGTCTCTTCTTTTGTATTATAAGCATTTAATGCTATAAATTTCCCCCTAAACCCTGCTCTAGCTTCCCCCAAATAATTTTGGTATGTCATATTTTCATTTTGTTCAGTTTAAAATAATTCTAATTTCTTTTGTGATTTTCCCTTTGGCCTATCAGCTTTTAGAAGTGTGTAATTTAAATGTTAATAATCTGGTTTGTATATTCTAGATATCTCTGTTAGTGTTTTTTAGTTTTAACTTAATTGTAACTAGAAAACATTATCCTTACATATTAATTATATCTTACAAAATATTCTGAGACTTGTTTATGGCCATGCATGTGGTCTATCTTGGTAAATATTCCTTGCACACTTGAAAAGAATATGTATTCTGTTTTGGGGTGGAACATTCAATAAATATCAGTTAGATCATCTTGGTTAAAGTATTGTTAAAATCTTCTACATTTTTATTTTATCCTTATATATTACATTGATTATATTATATCCTTATATATTTTATAGCTACAAATATAGTATATCCTTGTCCTTTTATATCCCTATTTGAGGTATCCTTGTTCTTTCAGTTACTGAGACTAAAATGTTGAACTCCTCAACTATAACTGTGGACTCATCTATTTCTCATTAGTTTTTATCAGTGTTTTACCTAATGAATTTTCAATTTTTGTGATTATATGCATATGTATGTGGGATTTTTATGTTCTTTGCTGAATTGAACACTTTACTATTTTGAAATTACACCCTTTATCTCAAGGAATATCCCTTGTTCTAAAATTAACTTTAGCTGATATTAATATAATCACTACAGCTTGTATTTCATTTGGGGGTCATGGTATATATTTTTCCTGTCTTTTTATCTTCAACCTACCTGTGGTTCATAATTAAAGTAGGCACCTTAGACACTGTATATAAATAGATATTTTTTTATCCAGTTGGATAATCTCTGGTCTTAAATTTTTATCCCATTTTTACTGCCTTTTTAAATTAATTGAGTAGATTCCATTTGGAACAATTCCATTTTATCTCACTTTTGGCTTACAGGTATTTGTTTTAGGGCAACTGTCTGTGCTAATGGAAGTGTTATATGTCTGTGCTATCTCTTCTCTTGGGGGCCTTATGCCGTCTGTTGTCCAATGTCTGAGAATTGCTCTTTTGTGTATTTTTTCCCAACATTTAATTTTTTAAGGTGGGGCTTCAACTCTGATTTCTATTAACCCATCTTGGTAGGAGCAAGAGTTGTTACTTACCTTACTGACATTCATTAAGTTACTCAAGGCAACTTAATAAATATATAAATAAACTTAATAAATATATTTATATAATAAAAAATACAAATATAATAATAAATATTATTTATTATTAAATAATATATTATAAATATTATAAATATATTATTTAACACAATAAATATTAATTATTACTATATTTATAGTATTTATATTTAATACTATAAATATATTATTAATATATTTTATACATCAATAAAAATATATTACATATAAGTAATAATTTATATAAAATAATATATAATATTAATAATTCATATATTATATATCATATTATAAATATATTATTTACATATAATACATATAATTAATATATTAATATGTAAATATATTAATTTAATAAATATAAAATTAATAATTCATATAAAATAATATAGATATATTAGTAATAAAATTTTATTATTTTTAGTATTATATTCATTTATAGTATTATATAATTTATATAATTAAATAATAATTATTGTTATTTAAATATATATTGTATATATAAATTAAATAAAAATAAATAATAAATAATAATTATAGTATTAAATAATATATTTATATTATCTATATTATCTATATTATCTATATGTAATATAATATTAAATATAGGTTTAATATTAAATATAAATATAATATATTTAATATATAAATATCAATAATATGAATATATTAAATAATACTATAAATAATAATAATTAATAACATTTGAGGACGTTGGTATATATATATATATATATATACACACACACATATATATTTTAATTTAAAGATGTGTAGGAAGGGGAGCTAAAAGAAAGAAAGGGAGCATCTCTTACAGTGTATATAAAGATAAGTATCAGTGTCTTTTATTTAATGAAATAGAACCACTACCCTTGTCTGTGTGAGGAGTTTGAGGGAGTAAGTGCGGGTTTACTATTTTGAAAACAGGAGTGCTGTTTCTTTTACCTTTGTATCTCCCCCCACACGGCAGGTGCTTAGTAAATATTTGAAGAAAGAGTAAATCATGGATAGAGTTTGAAAACTGGTTTATTAATTTATTGCACTGATATCAGACAGTTTTTTCCTCCCCTCATTTTCTAGTATCTATCCTCAGGCTGCTTTTCCTGCCTGAAAACTTCACAGATCAAGGGGAAATAAAAAAGTCTCTCTCTGGGATCGGTTGTCTGAGTTCCTTCGAGCTGCTCCAGCTTCTCTTTACATCAGCGTTTGGGAGGGTGTGTGTGCTTTGGCATAACTACGCTGAAAGCATCCAATCTGAAAAAACACAGACACATTCCTATTTTGTGTCTATTCACATAATGTCGGATCATCAATCCCTGTTGTCCAGGATTCGGGAAAAGCCCTGATTACATAGAGAGGGATTCAGGAAGCACCAATAAATAGCGAATAGACCGAATGAAGGGCATATGAAAAGGAAGTATATTTGAGAACACTGAAGGGGATGCCTTGTGCTATAACAGGAATGGAAAAAGTTACTGGAATAATTGTGGGGCAAGTACATTTGTAAAGTCCATGACAAGAGGAACAGGGCATTTCAGTCTGCTCCCTGGTGTTTTCTCCTAAAGAATGATGCAGTGTCCCAGAGTGGTACTGTGTTTGGAAGGACCGAGGGAGAGGGCTGTGGAGAGGAGCAGTTAGTTGATGTTTTAGGTAGAAGTGAGCATATGTGCAACAGCTTCTGCAAAGAATAGGCTGATATTTTTTTAGAAAAAAAATGTAAAAATTTTACGTTTGAAGAAGTTGATTATCAGCTTATTGTAATAATCTGATTTATTACATAATTTTCTCCAGCAGCATTTAACTTCAAAGGGAATGATGGAGAAGTTAAATCACTGGGTTTTTAAGGTTGAGATGTTGCCACACAACACTTATCTCTTCTTTTATCATATAAATAAACATTTTAAAAGGACAAGTGAAACTCTGAGGAGAGTAATCAGGTGGGCTGGTTTGAAGTTCTAACTGTAGAGTCAGGAAAAATAGTGTGGTGAGCGAGGAGAGTCTTGTAGGGGAGAGACTGTCTTCTCTGGATCACCTCTGGACCTGGAAACCCTACGCTCTGCACCTTTTCTGCCCACTTTATCTCATCACAGTAGGGTTTTGTCAAAAGGAAGAAGAAAGGGAAGTCCTGAACAATAAAGCATACAACATGAGCTTCCAGAGCAGTTACAAACAGCGTAATTATTACGGGGCATCACTGGCACCACAGTCACTTGTAAGGGGTATGAGGTGGGGATGTGAGGGACTGGACGGGGAACAAAACTGTGGCACTGGTCTCTGGGACAATAGATGGGACTTTTCAAGTGCCTCAAAAGATTTCCTGATCGCACTTCAGAAAGCCATGCCCAGTTTCCCTCAGGTTTCTGCTTCTACCCTCTGACTACTAGAAGATTGCCCGAGCCCTGTGGCAGCCCAGGGAATCCCTACCGTGTCATAAATCATCTTGTCCTCTTGCCCACCCATATGACATCCTTCCCCAGAGTGTACTTTGTGAAAGGGAGGAGCTATTTCTTTTTAGAACTCACAGATGGGGGAGAAGGGCATGTACTCTGTGATTTCCCTGGAGCAGAGGTCAAGTGCAAGTGCCCCTAAATGGAACTTCTGGAGATGGACAAAGTGACTCTGTTTTGTGGAGTACCCAAGATGAAGAGGGAAAACCTCTGAGCATGTGAACCATCACAACGGGCACTTGGCAGGCATGTGTATCTAGCACAGTGCTCTTTGCCATTGAGCATAAATCAGTACTGGAATCCATGTAGCCCCTGTTAATTGTGTTTCTACACTATACATATACTGCTTAGCCTCCAATTCTAGAAGAAGGAACAGAATGCCATTATAAGAGAGATAACCAGTAGGCTCGAGGTTATAAGTGAAGTATGAAAAGAACTGGATATTCTGGCCTCAAGTCAAAGGCAGAGATTTAAGGGGAAGAATACCAAATATGAGATTGCCTTAAAGAATAAT
The DNA here is from genome assembly GCF_002201575.2 of Neomonachus schauinslandi. Taxonomy (NCBI): domain Eukaryota; kingdom Metazoa; phylum Chordata; class Mammalia; order Carnivora; family Phocidae; genus Neomonachus; species Neomonachus schauinslandi. The sequence continues at coordinate 3,339,846 of NC_058408.1, read as the reverse complement.
ATATAAAATCCTTTAGTCTAAGGGACATAGGAGTCAGGGAAGAGCACACATGTGACAGAAATTACCAGGAAATGAGAGGGGAAAAAAAATCTAAGCTGTATTAACATAAAACTGACTTCCAGCACAAGGCAGATGACTATCTTGTCACCTGGAATGTTGCACCCATTTCCTGGTGACCCATTTGAGGAATACTATTAAGAAAATGGGAAATATCTTGAAAATAATCCAGAGATTGAAGACCAGGATTTTGAGGGGTCTGTGGACTCTGAGTTATCATGAAGGTCAAAGGAGTCATCAGCTGAGTTAAAGGTCCTGCAAAGGAAAATGCATTATCCTCTTCAAATGTTTGAGTTGCCCCTGTGTAAGTGAAATATTAGAGATAAGATATGCATCTCCAGAGATAATAACTAGGGCCAAGGAGGAAGGGACATAAAGGTGGGACTTGATAACACTTAGGAATGTTTGATAATGTCTGGCCGCCTAGCTTGCAATCAGTCAGAGCCTGGGATTCTGCAGGTGGGACTCCATAATGAGAGTGCGATTGGAAGTGATAGCCTTGGAACCTTTCCAATGTGGACGGCTCATGGTTATAGTAATAATTTTCAGTTAGATTTATTCCATTTTACCCACGGTTTTTGTGAGGGGCCCTTCTAAGATTTTTCTAAATCACTGAGAAGTTGTGATGGCTGAACCTTCTAAATTGAATTACCTTTCACAATGTGCTACCTATCCTTCCTGGACTAGAATAAGATCATTCTTATGTACTCAGAGTACACCTGTTTCCAGTTCTGAAAAATCAAAATACTTACTTGTGCAAGTTTAAAGGTATTTGAGACTTGCATCTGATTAACAATCAACCCAAACTCACGGCTGCACTCCACAATGCCTATCAAAATAATACCCTGGGAAGCTTGCACTGTGAGGCTATACCATGCTATGGAAATGGAAGGTGACAGTATTATCAACTTTATAATTATTGCTACATCCTCAGAAAGGAGGTTTTCATGGACGCAAAGTATTCTCATCACGAGCTTTAGGATAAAATCTTCCTCTGGCAATCACTTTCCGTATGGCCATCTGGACATCTTTGTTCCTGAAGCTATACACCATTGGGTTCAACAATGGAGTCACAACTGTGTAGGTCATTGTCACAAGCCTGTCTTTGTTAGATGAGAACTTGGCTGAGGGCCGCAGGTAGACAGAGGAAGCACAGCCATAGTGGGCAATGACCACAGTGAGGTGGGAGGCACAGGTGGAGAAGGCTTTCTGCTTGCCATCAGTGGATGGGATCTTCAGGATGGTATGGACAATAAAGCCATAAGATATGCAGATGAAAGTCAGGGGGACCATGAGGGCTAGAACTCCACCAATGAAGATGACCAGCTCATTGATGTAGGTTTCAGTACAGGCAAGCTGGATAACTGGTGAAATGTCACAGAAGTAGTGGTTGATTTTATTGAGACCACAGAAAGGGAGTTCAAAGACTAACAGGGAGCCTATCAGCGAGAACAAAAAGCCAATCAGAGCACAAGTGGCTGCCAGGTGTCCACATACCGGCCAGCTCATTAGGACAGGGTACCAAAGTGGATGACAGACAGCAGCATAGCAGTCATAACTCATGACCCCCAGCAGCATGCAATTAGTGACAGCAAAACCAAAGAAGAAAAACATCTGAGTGGCACAGTTAATAAATGAGATTGTTCTGAGCAGAGACAACAGATTTATGAGCATCTTGGGCAGGATGACAAAGGTGTAGCATGTCTCAGAGATGGAGAGGATCCCCAGGAAGAAGTACATAGGTACATGGAGGCTGCGATCCAGGCATATGACAGTGACAGTGGTGATGTTCCCACTCAGAATAATCAGATACAGGCACAGAAATACAGCAAAGAGGATGAGCTGCATTTCTCCAAGGTTGGAGAACCCCAGCAACAGGAACTCTGTGACAGAGGAGAAGATAGCCTGGTTCACTTGGTCCCCAAGATTGACCAGCAGAGAACAGGAATGAAGGAACAGACTGTTTATTTACCCTGAAAGGTGCAGGTGGTTCATTCCACTATGATTGAGGAACAACAAATAGAAGGGGGAGGCAGATACTGGCAAGGAATGCCCTGTCGATCGTGTCGATTTATGGAGCTGTTTCAAAACTCAGAGTACACCTGTCTCCAGTGACATTTCTGCATCTCTTATAGTGCTTAGGTCTAGGTAATTTTTTCACACTGCGTATTTTGAATAGCAATTAGGGAATGGAAATGTCTGAAGATTTCCTGTGTGACAATCCATCTCTGCCATTTTTCATCTGCCTCTGTGTTCCCTAGCACCTCTCTCCCCGGGTCTTTATGGAAATTAAAGCACTTAGCACAGCGCAAGCCCATTGTAGACTGTTAGTAGATGTCAGCTTCTGCTACCCATGTTGTTTAATCTTCCGGAAGTGATGGCTAGCTCTTCTGACGTTTTCCATTGGATGTGATTTAAGTGTATTTCCACCTAAGATTTTCTTTTTAACCCTATAGTTTTATTTGTTCAAAACTACTGAACCAACATTCAAACCCAACTTCTATTTGTGCATATTTTTAGTAATAATAATAATATGTTGATGTTAGTTTGTCTTTTGATCGAATCCCACAACCTGTTTGACCCACTGGATAGAGGGGAGTTAGAAGGAGCCTTAGTGCACTAAAGTAGCTCTAGAATGATCTCAGGTTCTCACAGTCAGGCTGGTCATTGCTTTTACCACATGCATACCACTCTGCCAGGAAGAGCAACCTGATTTATTATTATTATTTTTTAAAGATTTTATTTATTTGACAGAGAGAGCACAAGCAGAGGGAGAGAGAGGGAGAAGCAGGTTCCCTGCTGAGCAAGGAGCCCGATGTGGGACTCGATCCCAGGACCCTGGGATCATGACCTGGGCCGAAGGCAGCTGCTTAACCGACTGAGCCACCCAGGTGTCCCAAGAGCAACCTGATTTAGAGTTCTGCTATAATTGTAGTTTTAAACCTCAGACAGAAATCCATCCAAACCATCAGACCTTTCCTCAGGATGAGCCATTATATCTCTGCACATTTTCCCTGGATTTCCAACAGAGCTTACCACTGCGTTGGACACACCCGATCTTGAGGGGTTCAGCTCCTGCAATTTTTCTCCACTAAAGGATGGGCAGATCCTTTCCCCTCAATTCAATTAAAATCAAATGGAACACTACATCAAAAATTAATGATGTAATGTATGGCGATTAATAAAACATAATAAAAAATAGTTAAAAAATAAAAAATAAAATAAAATGTGAATTTAATAAAGTAATAAACGAACATCCCAAACAACCAAATAACTGAAGAAAATAAAAACACAGTGTGGATTGCAAAATGAAATTCCTTAGCTAATGTAACTCAATTCAAGAGGCCAACTGACTGCTGATCCCACACCTTTGGGGTGCAGTTCTTTCATCCGCACCAGCTCTGACTGCTTTCAGTTCCCTTGCTTTTAAGAGAAGGCTGGAAGCAGAAGTATCAGTTTTATTTTTCTATCTATGACTCTGGCTCTTCACAATCCTCTCTGCATCTCTTGATGGCTAAGGAAAGCACAGCACCAGGCTCTTCCCGGAGGAATATCATTCATTTACCTCCTCAGATCCCATCTCTAAGGCTTATGCCGTAGATTCTTTGTCCACACAGTATTTGGACAATGAGGTCTAAAGACAATGGAAGGTCCGTAAGGGAAAACATCTCAGTTAGACACTCTTTTTAAACTTTCGTCCCCTCTTACACTTTCCTGGTATATCATTGTCACCACAGAATAGTTGCATGTGACATTCGACAATGGAAGTTGAATGAACTAAATGTAGAAAGCTCACTCTTGACAAGGAGTCATAGGTATTTGCCCTTTCTTTTTCAGTTATCCAGGGAAGACTTCCTTAAGGAACCAGTCTTTCAGGGATGGTGGATAGAGGAGGAGTCCATTCCATGAGCTCTGGGAAACATAAATTTTAAGGTATTTGTTTGAAGCCATCTCTTTGACTGTTACAGCTCAGCTGGTAATGCCCTATTTTATTTTATCTCCCCAAAGCCCTATACTATCCTCCATGTTTTTAAGCTGCCGTATACGTGTGTGCCTTGCTCTCCTCACATGCCTTGTGTCCTTATTAGTGCCCATCACTAATGAGACTAGAGCTCATGGAATAATTCGAACATTTCTAAAATTATCATTCATGACTGGCACTTGTCTATCAGTGGACCCAAACACTAACTTCACTTAATTTCCCGCATAAAATAACCCAACAGGGGCTATTTCCCTTTGTGCCCTTAGCACACGGCTATTAGAATTTAGCAACACCCAGAGATCTTCTAATCAAATGAGACTAAAACATTAATGTTACTACAAACATTTCTGTTCTGAAATGACTTTATTCTATTCCTTTCTATGACTGACATTTCAATGCCCAAAATTGTGTATTCCTACCCCCTCTGCTGAGAATTCTGAGAAGTATCCCCTAAAGCATCACTGAAAAACTTTTCTTTGGTCTCTTGTTAGCTGTGGTGCCAACATGCTGGTTTATATTTACACTTCCCAAAACTCCAGGGAGCCATCGTTACAATATTATTTTTGGCACAGTTCCAATCCTTTCAATGAGGAGAGAGGATGCAGGAAACACCACCTCAAATCTCACAGGTCAAATTGGATAGAAAGGGAAGAGAAAAAATAAAAATAAAAAACTGGCATTGGCAATTAGTCCCAGGTTGCCTGGTAGCTCATTAGGAGCAGATTAAGAAAAGAGGCATGAATGTCAGAACCCATCCTGCAGGAGGCGACACAGGGCTATCTCTTCCGAGGTCTTTCATATGAGGAAGAAGCCTTTTCTTTCCTTGGGCTTCCTCAGGACAAATCAAGTCTTATTCTATCATTGCAAAAGAAGAAACAAAGTTCCCCCTGTTAGTCTAGGTTCTTCTGAACCCGATAAATTTTGCACTGAGGAGAGGGCGTGGGAGCATAGTGTGAGGGAGGGGGGAAAGTGTGATGTCTTATGAGACCTGGAAGAACAGCAGCGAAGAGCAGATTTGAAGACTGAAGGGAAGGGTAGAGTGTTTGCATGCAGGTCACAGACCTGACTCTCTGCTTTTCCTTAGCTTCCTAGAGATGACAAGGTCTCCAATCAGTGTCTGGCCCAGGAGTAGGGATTAGGACTAAAACCGGTGGGTAGCACCCTCCAGGGCTTGGCGAGTCCCCCAGTGATCCTCATTCATCCCTGCAATTCTCTGAGGGCCTGACCCAAGACAGACAAGAAAGGCTGTGGCACTGGAGAAAAACCGATGAAGTGCCCACTCTGCATTTGTGTGCTACTGATCCCCTATGCTGCATTGGAAAGGAGGGTAAAAGTCACACTCCTCTACTGCTGGACTCAGGCAACGCAATTTCTAGAACTTCCCTGGAAATTGTTATGCTTCCTCTTTGGTGAGATAATATAAAATTCCACCCTCTGTACCTTCCCTCATGAGTCATGAGTGACTCACACGAGGATGTGAGAGGGGATTGAAGGCACTTGGCAGCAAGGTCCGCCCCCATGGCACTGTTTGCTGTAGGCCCTGGAGTGGCTCCAGGCAGACATGTTCCTATTGGCAATCCCTAGCAGCTGCCTGCAGAGCAGCAGAAACTCCCAAATGAGCTCATCCTGACTCAGAGTCTTTTTCTTTGCAGTTATATCCCTTTCAGAGGCTACCAGCAGAGATCTGACAACAGCTGCTTCCAGCAATTGTCAAATGTGCACGTGAGTCCTTCCAAAAAGCCGCTGGATCCCGGGGTTTCTGAGACATCTGGTCTGCTCAGTGCATCTTCCTGAATAAGCATTTCCGCCCAGGGCGCTGACCTGTCCTCAGCCTTGTTGCTGCCCAGCACCTGTTCAAAAACCCCGAAGGTTTCCAAGTAGAAAGAAATCTGAAAAATACTACAGTTAGTCACATTTCTAGAATCATATTTTGACACAGTTATGGATCTAGGACCTGCCTCTTATTTCCTTCTCAGGCATGACAGGATACTTTCTAGAAAGTTATAAATAACCATTCTTTTTTTATTAGAGTTTAAACTCAGGTTTCCAGTAAACTTAGATGAAACATAATTCCATCTCAAATATTTCAATATAGTCCATGCGTGCAAGCAAAGAAATAGCCCTGGACATGCTTTAATCCCACATTCAGAGGAAAGTATGTAAGCTAAACTCAAATTGAGACACTTTGTCTTGAGTAAAGTTTTGTTTGTAAATACTATGTGTCATCCCCAAAGCAGCAGGTCCACACAGCTGTAAGGGCGGCTTTCTTGCCCAGTAGACATTATAATTAGGCACCACTCCCAAGTATGAACAATGTGAACATATAAAGCATAGGTTCTAGTTATATTTTCCAGCAGCTGCTATAGGAAACTAATTCTACTTTCTATATTTACATTTTCTAGGATTCTATAAGATGAGAGCTCTCCTGAATCTTCCTTTCCATTGCTCCTCTCTCTGCCCCAGAGAGTGAGGAAGAGAAGAAAAAATAAACAATATTGCATGATATTAAAGTAAAAATATATATATTAGGTGAAGAAAAATAAGGTAGTATATATCAAAGGTACAATTTAAAATACTTTTTAAAATGAATCCCTGAGAAGAAAAATGAAAACAAAAATTTCTAATACATAAAATATAAACAGTTTTGAGCTGAAAAAGAAATTTCTGTATTTGATATAATGAAAGTGGCTGTTAGAAGATACTTAAACTTAAAACTACTATTTAACATAAAAACTAACAAGATATGATGGTTAATTTTTTTTCATATAAACTTGACTGGGCCATGTAATGCCCAGGTATTTGGTTGTACATTATTCTGGGTGTGTCTGTGAAGGTTTTCTGGATGAGCTTAATATTTGAATTAATAGACTGAGAAAAGCAGATTGCAGTCCCCTATGTGGGTGGGCCTCATCCAATCGGGTGAAGATATGAATAGAATAAAAAGGCAGAGTAGGACAGGTTTCTCTCTCTCAGCCTGTCTTGGAGCTAGGACGTTTGTCTTCTGCCCTAGCATCTGCACATGGACTGGAACTTACACACTGGCTCTTCTGGTTCTCAGGTGTTCAGTCTTGTACTGGGGTTAGACCACTGGTTCTCCTGGATTTCCAGTCTGCCAGCTGAAGATCTTGGGGCTTGTTAGCCTCCATGCTTGCTTGAGCCAAATCCTTATAATCATCTATCTGTCTATCATCTATCTATCTGTCTATCATGTATCTCTCTACCTGATGCATCTGTATGATCTACCTATATGAGATATATAGATATTCTACTGGTTAAAATTACATTATCAAAAGATGACTGTGTTATGTTAGCACCTTTGGTTTTCAAGTGAAAGAAATACAGTGCAATTTAGCATAAGAAAAGGGACTCGGTTAGCTTAAACAACTGGGAAGTTCAGGACAAATCTGATCAGATATGGCTCAATTCAGGAGTCTTGAATCACAGGTCAATCTCTGAGAAGTGTCCTCATCCATAATTTACTTCTCTTTAACATGTGTCACAACTTTATGTGCAGTTATGATTATTTCTTCCTCTACATATCTGTTTTCTACTCCATGGGGATCTTTCTCCCTATTTTGCTAGATGTATAACCCCATCTCTAGGATATTGCCTGATACATAATAGACATTCAATAACTATTTGTTGAGTGAATGAAGGTTTATTGAATAAGTATTTTCCTCTTTCTCTCTTTAATTTGACCTAGCTTCACTCTTTGTGTTAGATTTCTTTCTCCACCATCTGGCTTTATCCAAATAACAGGATAAAAATGGAGATGAGAGTCTAAACCTCCATTCTTAGTGATGCAATTCAAAAGGCTGAGAGAGTCACTCTACACAGCTATATATGGAATTTAATCAAGATTCCTCCTAGATAGTATAGAAGGCGGAGCACTATGTGGTTGACTTCACAGGCCTTTTTACCCAGCCCTATACTGAAGGATGGAGGGGGTAGGGTTTGTATCTCAACTGAAACACTTGAAATGGTTCCTAGATAAATTATGTCTTATTGTACGGCAAAAAGTGAAAAAAAATCCAACTTACACTGGATTCAATACATAAAACGGAAGATGAATCCATCAGCCCTTTATCTGAATATACATCAGCACATCAAGAGATTAGCTGCAGGGGTGCCTGGATGGCTCAGTCATTAAACGTCTGCCTTCGGCTCAGGTCATGATCCCAGGGTCCTGGGATCGAGACCCACATCGGGCTCCCTGCTCCACAGGAGACCTGCTTCTCCCTCTTCCACTCCCCCTGCTTGTGTTCTTTCTCTCACTGTGTCTCTCTCTGCCAAAATAAATAAAATCTTAAAAAAAAAAAGAGAGAGATTAGCTGCAGGCAAACTGTGAGTCATAGACTGTGATGTCATCAGCCCATGAAGTCATCAGCCCATGATGTCATCAGACCATGATGTCATTGGACAATGATATCATCAGAGCTCAGTCTGTCTTCCTAGCTCTCCTCTCTTCTCTCCTTCAGTTTCACCCTCTACCTGTGGTTTTCTTCATGGTACTGAAAATGGGAAGCAAAACTGAGGTCATATTTTTAATATATTGCTTGTACAGAGAAACAAAATAGCAAGAATTTGAGTATATTGTAGGGATTAGACTCAGTTTCTGCTCCCAAGTGTTGTACTGAGAGAAAACAGTAAAACTGACAACAGTAACCTTTCCTTGGCTAGAGATTTCAGCTATTGTCCTGTGTTCTTGAATCAATAATTCCAGTCACAGAATCTTGACCCTTTCAAACTTTCTGGTAATTTGTAGTTACTTGAATTAAATTTTCTTTGAAAAATACTTATATAATTTCCTGTTTCCTGCAATAATTTCCAACTGAATCAATGATTAAGTAGTTAATTAGGGAACTATTAAATAAAAGTATTCTATTTAAATCATGGGGTTAAAACTTTCATAAAAGTAAAGGGAAGTAGAAATTCTGCTTCTGGTCTCACTGAGTGTCTACTTAATCAACCGTCCTGAAGATAACTATTACAAAATCTGGGGGGAAAAAAACCCACAAAGGGCAACTACATGAAAGCACTAAAGATAGGATGACAGCAGGCAGATCTAGTGTGTAGTAAACACCTGGAAGAAGGTAAGTACACAGCATAAGCTTCTCTTTGATATACCTGTCAGTTTTAATGAAGGCCAGAGTCAGCATTGTTTGTAAAAAGGTTAAAACTCAAAAAGGAAACCAATAGGTTTTCTGGCACAAAGAACCAGGAGATAGAGTTTGGGGTAACCAGAATGCTGAGAGGTAAGGATAGAATCCTGGAAATGGGAGAGCCAGAGAGAGAGATTCATCCTACATATATGTTCTGTCCAAATGTCTGCTGATCCCCGAAGCACATCTGTGTGGTCAAGACTCAAAGCAACCCAGAATATGAAAGACTTAAACAGATATTTGAACCACCACCCAAGGGAACAAATTTTCAGTTTTAGTCCAAACAAGTTACTTGCCTACTGAAACTAAAAACACCAACAATTGTTAAATTATTTTAACAGAGTCTCTACAACATAATATTTACCAAGTCACACTTTAAATCCAAAATTATTTTACATAAACAGAACCAGAAAAATATGGCCATTCTCAGGAAAGAAGGCAGTCAATAGAGATCTGATGAGATGTAATTTGATGTTGAAATTAGTTGGCCAAGATTTTAAAACAGCTATGGTAACTGTGTCCAATGATATAAAGTAAAATGTACTTATAATGGGTGAACATATAACAAGTCTCAGAGGAGAAATAGAAACTGCAGAAAAAGAACCAAAAAAAAAGAAAAAAGAAAAAGAAAAAAATGATAGAACTGAAAATACATTATATGAAAACAAAAACAAAAACAAAACCACACAAAACTTCAATGGATGAGATTGGCATCAGAATGGAGGTAACAGAGGAAGGAAGCAGTGAATGTGAAGATAGAGCGATAGAAATGACTCAGTGTGAACAAGACAGAAAAATTATGAAAACAGATGAACAGAACCTCAAGCACATGAGGAACCACACTGATCAGTTTGACACATGTGTAATTGGAGCTCTATACAGGAATGAAATAGAGAATAAGGCAGAAAAATTATTTGAAAAAATAATGGCCAGAAATTTCACAAACGTTCTTCAAGACATGAATTTACAAATTCAAGAATCCCCACATATCTCAAGCAGGATAAATAAGAAGAAATCCATACCTCAGCACATCAGAGCCAAACTGAAAAATAAAAAAAATAAAATAAAAAGAACGATTTGTGAGACATGTTGATGGTATTTTGATAGGGATTACACTGAATGTGTAGATTGCTCTGGGTAGCATAGATATTTTAACAATATTTGTTCTTTCAACCCATGAACATGGAATATTTTTCCATTTCTTTCTGTCTTCCTCAATTTCTTTATGAGTGTTCTTTACTTTTCAGAGTACAGATCCTTTACCTCTTTTGTTAGGTTTATTCCTAGGTATCTTATGGTTTTTGGTACAATTGTAAATGGGATTGATTCCTTAATTTCTCTTTCTTCTGTCGCATTGTTAATGTACAGAAATGCAACTGATTTCTGGGCATTAATTTTATGTCTTGCCACGTTGCTGAATTCCTGTATGAGATCTCGCAATTTTGGGGTAGAGTCTTTTGGGTTTTCCACATAAAGTATCATGTCATCTATGAAGAGTGAGAGTTTGACTTCTTTGTCTCTTTGGATGCCTTTTATTTCTTTTTGTTGTCTATTGCTGGAACGCTCTTACATTGTTGGTGGAATGTAAGCTGGTGCAGCCACTCTGGAAAACAGTATGGAGCTTCCTCAAGATGTTAAAAATAGAGCTATCGTATGATCCAGCAATTGCACTATTAGGTATTTACCCCAAAGATACAAATGTAGTGATCCAAAGGGGCATCTGCACCCCAATGTTTATAGCAGCAATGTCCACGATAGTCAAACTGTGGAGGGAGCCCAGATGTCCATTGACAGATAACTGGATAAAGAAGATGTGGTATATATATACAATGGAATATTATGCAGCCATCAAAAAAGGATGTAGATGGAACTGAAGGGTATTATGCTGAGCAAAATAAGTCAATCAGAGAAAGACAATTATCATACGGTTTCACTCATATGTAGAATATAAGAAACAACATAGAGGATCATTGGGGAAGGGAGGGAAAAACTGAATGGGAAGAAATCAGAGAGGGAGACAAACCATGAGAGACTCTTAACCATAGGAAATAAACTGAGGGTTGCTGGAGAGGGGGGGGTAAGGAGATGGGGTAACTGGGTGACCAGCTTTCAGGAGGGCACATGATGTGATGAGCACTGGGTGTTATATTCAACTGATGAATTACTGAACTCTACATCTGAAACTAATGATGTACTGTACATTGGCTGATTGAATTTTTAAAGAATCTTGAAAGCAGACCAAAAAAAAAACCAATTAGGACCAGAAAACAGTGGAACACAAACCTAAAAACGATAAAAGGAAATAAATTAATAAAACTACTAATTTGGAATTCTATTTCCACTGAAATACTCTTTAGGATTGAAGGTAAAGTAAAGACATGTTTATCTAGTAGGAAACTAAGAAAATTTGTCTCAATAGACTTGAACTACCTTAAATACTGGAGGGAGGTTTTCAAGCTAAAGAGAAATTATACCAGACAGAAAGTCAAGTAGTTGGGTGTCAGAAAGTATATATTTCCGTTTTCCTTCCTAACTAGGGCTTTCCAAGTAAATAAACCTATAACCTAACTTGAAGGACAAGGCTTGAAACCTAAAATCTGCTAAATAATTAGTGGTAGATTGACCTTCTGAGAAGTATGTATTCCCTCTCAAAGGGGAGGAAACCTAGAACCTTGGAACCAGGTGTTTATCTTCCAAAGAATTGCAAATAACAAGGGAGCACATGTCCCTCTCCCTCTCTCAGGAGGGGAAGGTAACTATTTCACTCCTAGATAAGCTCCCAGATTCCTAATTTCAGGGTTATTCATCTGCGGTACAGACCTCCATGTGTGTATGGTGACATCTGGCTCTCATCACACAACCCAGAAGGATTAGGTCAATAGGAACCTATTCAGTCATTGCTGTAAGTAACAATAATTTATCCATCTTCTGAAAACCTCATGTTTACTTCCAGGATAATATGAACAAATAGAGATATTTAAAAAGCTATCATCAAGAAGAAATGAGCATTAAAATTATAAATATTTGAGTAAACATAAAAAATATTTTTTCTTCTTAATTTCTTTAGAATACTTATGAATAAAGCAAAAAAATGCTACATTTTCCTATGGGTTTTTATTCCTTTTTTTTTTTTTTTGAGAATGAGAAGGGGGGGAGGGGCAGAGGGAGAGAATCTCAAGCAGACTCCATGCCCTGTGCAGAGCCTGACACAGCTTGATCTCATGGCCCTGAGATCATGACCTGAGCCGAAACCAAGAGATGGATGCTTAACTGACTGAGCCACCCAGGTGCCCCCTTTTTAATTCTTTTTTTTTTTTGATGGGGGTGGGGCAGAGGGCCTATGGATTTTTAATGCAGAGAGATGTAATGCACTTTAGCATAAAGGATAAGGTAGGATAAACGATGTATGTAATTCCAAGGCTTCCACATTTCAAGTATAGTCACAACATTAACCCTAAGTAGATTGTAAAAATTATGGATGGAATTGTACTTCAGCTCTAAACCTTTCTGTAATTGCTCTCGTGATACTGGAACACTTCTCCCCTACCAGCTGTCATGACAGTAAGCTTTGTCAATAGAAGATGCTGAGGGGACAGCAGAGCTAGAAGGGGACCCTGTTCCTGGTTCTCCTGTGCTCTCCTCCAACTGGAGGCCATCAGTGCAAGGGACACCCAATGGCTGCACTGTTCCCACTGGCAATTCTCCCAGAAATTTCCATGTTGATACACTTCCCATGGATGCCTTCTTCAGTGCTTCAGAGGGTGACTCCCCAGCAAGTTCTGAGGTGTAGCTCCTCCCAAAGATGGCTTCCCTGAGAAACCTAGAGGGAGGAATCCAGAGGGAATTGCACTGATTCCAAAGCTACCTCTAAAAAGACAGTTTGGAATTAGTATAAATGTGGACAAATAGATCCAAATAGGGTGTCCAGAAATAGATCCACATGTGTATAGGCAATTAATTTTCTACAAGGCTGCTGAGGAATTCAGTGCAATAATCTTTCCAATAATGATGCATTTGGGTGGAAAAAAGAATCTTGCTGTTTTCTCTTACCATATAAAAATAAACTGGAAATGAATCATTACCTTGCCTGGAAGAGCTGGTATTATAAAACTTCTAAAAAATCACACTGGATGAAATCTTAGTGAGCTTGGGTTTTGCAAACATTTCTTAAATATGACTCAAAATGTATGAGCTATACAATTCAAAATCAATAAGTTGGACTTTATTGAAATGAAAGAAAACTCTGTTCTTCAAAGACACTGGTAGAAAATTAAAAGTAGAAGAAGAAGAAGAAGGTAGCAGGAGGGGAAGAATGAAGTGGGGGAAATCGGAGGGGTAGACGAACCATGAGAGACGATGGACTCTGAAAAACAAACTGAGGGTTCTAGAGGGGAGGGGGTTGGGAGGATGGGTTAGCCTGGTGGTGGGTATTGAGGAGGGCACATTCTGCATGGAGCACTGGGTGTTATGCACAAACAATGAATCATGGAACACTACATCTAAAACTAATGATGTAATGTATGGGGATTAACATAAGAATAAAAAAATTTAAAAAAAAGAAAATTAAAAGTAAATCACAACATGGTAGAAGTGTTTTGATAACATAGATATGACCCAAAAAAGTACTTAGAAAATATAAAGAACTCCTACAATCCAATAAGAGGACAAACAATCAAATCCAAAAATCGGAAAGGCAGTTACATTCCAATTGGGAAATGAATAACAGGTGTTGGAAATACTCAACTAAAGAAAATACAGAAATAGCCGATGGACACACAAAAAGATATTCAACATCTTTAGTCAGGAAGGACATTCCAGCTCAGCCACAGTCAGATCCCATTACACATCTACGTGATGGATGAATTTAAGACTGATAGGTTATGTTGAGGATGACAAGCAACTGGTAACTCTCACACATTGCTGTGGAGAGTGTCAGATGGCAAACTGCTTTGCCTAACTGTTGGACAATCTCTTATAAAGTTAACATATATTTACTACATGACTTCTCAATTCCACACCTAGATATTTGCTTAACAGAATGAAAAAACTCTATGCATTATGGAAATATGTGCACACAAATATTTGTACAGCTCTGTCCCTAAGAGCTGAAAACTGAGAAAGAACTACATGCCCATTATCGGGTGCCTGCATAGACACACTGCAGTGTTATTTATACAATGCAACAAAAAGAATGAACTCCAAAGTCACAGACGGCATGGATAAACTTCAAAAATATGCCTAACGGAAAAGGCCAAAAACCAAAAAAGTACATGCTATGTGATTCTATTCATATGAAATTCTAGTATTGTCAAATGCAGTGGTGATCTAGGGAACTGATTGGGAGGGGGCACGTGGGACAATTTCGGGGTGTTGGAAATGTTTTATATCAATTATGGTGGTAAGTACATGGGTATAAATATTTGTCAAAACACAGTAGACCATACACTAAAAGTGGGTGTCTTTTATTATATATAAGCTATGTCTTGATGTCTTTCGTTAAGAGATGAAACATAAATGAACCCAACACCACATATAAAAGCTAATGCTGGAAAGCAGCTAGAAGCAAATGTGAGAGGAGGTTTCCTTCACCTTGATTTAGGAAAATATTTTAGACAAGACCCAAGAAGCATTAAACATAAAAGAATAAATTTATAAGTAAATTTAATCAAAATTTAAAAGCTCACTCTCATTAAAAACACTATTGAGAAAACAGAGATGCAAGCTACAGACTTGGGGAGAATATTCACAATACATGTATCTTACAAACAACTTTAATCCAGTATTTATAAATAAGTCCTAGAATTCAACAATTAAAAAAGCAGTCTTATTAAAATAGGTAGAAGACTAGAACAATTTGCTAAAAAGGCATATGAATAACAATAAGAAAATTTTTTAAAAAGTGTTCAACACAATTAGATATCAGGGTAATACAAAATAAAACTAAATGAGATGCTACTTACCCTACTAGAATGACTAATATATTTAGAAAAATGAAAACAAAAGCAAAACAAAACACTTGACCTTACCAAAAGTTGTAAAGAATATTAAGCAACCGGTGGGAGTTTCATGTGGCACACCCGCTTTAAAAAACAGTGGGCAACATCTTATAGAATTAAATATATATCTACCCAGACACAAGAGAGAGGAATAAAAGCAAATGTCCACAAAAGACCTTTGCAAAATATGTTCATGGCAGGTTTATTCATAATAGCCAATAAGAAGCAACAACCCAAATGTCTATAAACAGATAAATGGGTAAGTATATTTTTGCATATTTATACAAGAGAAGCCTACACAGCTATGAAAGAACAGAATGCCATGAGATTTTTTTTTTCAGCAACAAAAAAGAAGGAAATTCTGCCACATAGATGGAACGTGAGGACATTATGCTTAACAACATAAGTCAGACAGAGAAAGATAAATACTGTATGATCTCACTTATATGTGGAGTCTCAGAAAGCTGAACTCATAGTCACAGAGAGTAGAATGGTAGTTGCCAGGGGAGGAAGGTGAGGAGGATGGGAGATGTTGGTCAAAGGGCACACACTTGTAGTTATAAGATGAGTAAGTTCTGGGGTCTAAGGTACAGCATGATGACCTTAGTTAACAACACCGTTGTGTTATATACTTGAAAGTGGCTGAGAGAGTAGATCTTCAATGTTCTCACCACACACACAGAAAAGGTGATTTGTGAGGAGATGGAGGTGTGAACTGACCTGACTGCGGTGATCACTTCACAATATACACGTGTATCATGGTTACGTTACACACTGTTATCTTACACAATGTTATATGCCAGTATATCTCAATAAAGCCAGAAAAAAGAGAAATCAATAGTGTGTTGTCTCAAGGCAGGAAGCCAGCTGGAAAGTGGCATGGAATAATATTTAGGGTGATAGAACTGTTTTATTTCGTGATTGCTGTGGTGGTTAAGTAGGTGAATGTATTTGCAAAAACTCACAAATAACTTACACTTAAAATACTTGAATTTTATTTATGTAAATTATTTCTCAATTTAAAAATAAGGGAAAAGTGAATGCAAAAGGGAAGTTAAAATCCCCATGGCCACATTTTTAAGAATCAAATCAACAAAATATACTCAAGAAACTCAAAATATGGTATTAAAAATTGTGAAAGAGAAAGCAGAGGAAAAGACTGATTTTTTTCCTGATAATCCTAGTATCATGAGAACAAGAAGAAAAAACAACTGTCAGTGGCAAGAACCTAAAAATCAATTGGCCAACTTGAGAACATCATCCAAAACAGGGAAAGCTTATGGTCTCCGTTAACGGTTGGATAATTTCTGGTGGCAGCACAAGAGGACCTCCTGCTAGAAGGCTGGCGGTGTGAAGGTGGTCCAGGCTCCCCTTTGGGAGTGCAGGAAAACCAGTCTCACACAGATGAACTCAGACAAAGATCACACTCAGATCGCCCACAAAGTTATTCCAAGGGACCATCCAGTGGAACAACACCCCAGTTGGAATTAGCCGTGTACCTGTATAGTGACAGTCCAGATGCAGACTCTCCTCCACATAAAGGCTTCCTGCCCCGGTGGGGACCTTGCTTGGTGGGGAGGCTTCAGCTGTCCACCTCTCCAGGAGTTTCATTAGCAACACAGACAGCTCGTCCTATGTAGCAGTCTCTCCCACAGCGACCCACACCCAAACATTGACTGATGTGGGTTCCTAAAGTTCTGGCCATCTTGGCCCAACACGAGGTCCCTCTGAACAGTCATTGTTCTACAGAACTCACCTCCAGGGGGGCTGACGCTGCCTCCGAGATGGGAGTCCCTTCAGCAGGACCATCTTTTCTGCCCAGGATAGCCATCCCACAAGTGTGAATCCCATGCATTTACTAATAAACATCCTACATGCCACGCCCTCTCAGAGTGGGCTTCCTGGAGAGCTCACCTTGAAAGAGCCTGGAAGATTCATCCATGAAACAGATGGAAACCCCTACCCAATATTTCAGAATAAGCTGAAAGGAATTAAAGAAATAATAGAATATGCAAAATACTAGCAAAGAGCAGAATTTAAAAGAATTCAGTTATGAGTGATTAGAGGAAGGGAAGTCTTGGAAAGCAAAGGGATAGATCAGGAAGCAGCTAGAAATGAACAAAAAACATTTCATAAATGAAGTCTAAACTTGGGAGAGCTATGCCTGTATAAACATAATGGATAAGACCATCAACAGGAAAAGCAGATATGAAAGAGGGAGAACTAGAGAAAGGCTGAAAGTAATTCTGGAGAGTGCATCCTCTAGATTTCTAACCTTACAAACTTTGAAGCCAGCCAAGCACGAAACATGACATGAGAGGCCTCCAGAGCTGTTTCTGTTGTAGAAAGCAGAGTAATGAGATGTTAGTGATATTCCAGGTTTTGAGCTATTTAGGTTCTCTCTGTGAAAGTTCATTGCTGCGCCAATCATGTTTGTATGCTTTCCTGTTGCTGTTTTGCTTCCTTAAAGTGAACATGATATACGGTTCTTTCATGAATGCAATATGTTTTATATGAAGGTATTAACGATAATATTTTCTGTTCTCTGCATTTTTATATTTCCTCTGAAAATATTTTGCTCTTATGTCTTGACCTCCGTGTTCTTCTTCAGATGTCTGGCAAGCCTTGGATGCTCAAATATATTGCAGACTGTGGCACTGGAAAACTTGCTAGAAGCTGTGTGTGGGTGTACCTAAGACTGGTGGGCTCCCTGTAGGAGGAGAGCCAGGCAGAGCAAAGTCACTCATTTTGTTGAGATTACTCTGGCAGAAAGAGATCATCCTCTTTCCTAAGGGACTTGTTTAAGCGGGGCTGTCACCTTCTGGGGGCCGAGGTGGGGAGAAGCCGGCGACAGGCACGCTCACGCTCACACTCACCCCTGCTTCACGCACAGCTCCTGCTGCGCCACCTGCTCTGGAAAAGAAACCCCCAGGCTCATCCTGGCATGGAAGAAATAGAAAGCAACCCTATCAGGCGAGAGTCTGCGGTCTGGTCTCTGAGCTCTTCGTTATCAAGTTGTGATGAGATGGGTATGAAATGCAACGCAGTGAGCAACTGTTGCGGAATGTGACATTACGGAGACATCCCATCAGTGCACACACACCTTTTGTACTGGACCTCTCTCAGATGTTCTTTTCCTTTCATTTCTCTAATACTTTATTTATTTTTTTTTAATTTAAATTTTAGGTGGTGCAATATTGGTTTCTGGAGTAGAACCCAGTGATTCATCACTTACATACAACACCCAGTGCTCGTCACGACAAGTGCCCTCCTTAATGTCCATCCCCCACCCCCCTCCCCTCCATCAACCCTCAGTTTGTTCCTTGTCGTTAGGAGTCTCTTATGGCTTGTTACCCTCTCTCCTTTTTCTCTTTACCCCTTCCCACATGTTCATCTGTTTTCTTTCTTAAATTCCACATATGAGTGAGATCATATGGTATTTGTCTTTCTCTGACCAACTTATTTCACTTAGCATTTTTATTGTTTTACCAAAGTATTGTGATGAAACGGGCAAAGAAAAGAAATCTGTCCTTCTGCAGGTAATCTGAGCAGCACCGAGCGAGAAGCTGTCCTCCTTCCTGAGACATTAACCAATCTTGCTCTTTTCCACAGTACTGGGAAGGTTTGAGAGTGAGGAGGATGTCCAGATGCAGTTCTGTGCTGGGACCCAGTTTGCTTTTGGTGGGTTTCCCACCTCGTGCAGGTTTCCTACCTTTCAGCTTTGTCCCTTCTGCTTAGAATCTTTTTTTTTTTTGCCTCTATAACTTTTTTTTAATCCTTCCTGTGTATTATCCTCTCCTGTTTGCTTCTTGATGAGTGCTTTTGTGTTTATTATTTTAGTGGGTTTTGGAATAAAATATATGTGTGAAATCCCAAAAAGTTTATTTAGCATTTAAAAAATAGATTTCATAACAAAATTCGTAAGTCAGTATTGCTAGAAATATAATTGTGAAGTATTTGAAATGAGCACAATGAAACCATGACAAAATATGTACACACAAAACAAATCATAATCTCTCATACTAAAATGACTTAATTAAAAAATTAAGATGATATCCATAATATGATACTATTTTAATCTAAATAAAATATTTCAAAGAGAAAAATCTGGAAAAAACTTAAAATGCAATAAATTCTAAAAATAGGACTTGTACCAGTCACATTTTGTCACTAACACACACACACAAAATATAAGTAAATAATAGAAGTTATTTAAATATTAGCAAGGAAATATCTATTATAAATAAACAAATACTTCTTCCTAAAAAATATTTGGGCAATAAATGACAATTGCAAACATGTTAGGAAGGAAATAAAAAAGAACAGAATGAATTAATGGAAATAGCCCATGCCGTGCTTATAGAGATATGTAGTGCTCTAAATGTCTTAATTATTTAACGACTAAGAATGAAAATAATATAAAAAGATTTAATCCAAAACCTAAAAAATGGGAAACAAAAATAGAAATAGAGGTAATAATTTTTAAATATAAGAGCATTATTGACGATTATACTACTTTAATTTGAAAATCTAAATAAACTTAACAAGAGAGAATGTAGTTACATTTCACCTGGAAATGGAGTCATTTGTGAAATATGAACTTCACTTTCATTCATTATGCTTCAAAGAAAATATTGATATGCTCCAGCATGTCCAGAGGGCCATACACAAGAAGACAGAGTGTCTGAAATTCAGGTCATATAGGTAATAGGAAAAGTCCCAATTGTCATAACCACCTCAAACATCTGTGAGCCAAGATTGGAGTCAGTGCATGATATGAGAGACAGAGAGTGTGAAAATCATAGAAAGGTGAGTATCTGCTACAACAAAGGGAAAGCAACAGATCAGCAAAGGATGGGTTCCCTGGGAGGTACTAAGGAAGGACCTTCTGGACAGGGGACATGTGGGACAAGAGGGCCACCAGAGTCCTTCTATCTCAAAGTACAGAGTCTGATGACAACTTTGAAACTGGGTAGCTCCCTCTCCTTACTGGATTCAGTGTGGAATGCCATGGAGACCTCTCCTCCAGCCTTCTTCCGGGGACTGGATGGTGGATTATTTTTTCCACTCATTTATGTAGCATATCTTCTACGTTATGTAACAAGCAGTTCAAAGGGGTAGTCAGAAAAGGCACCCAGAAATATCATTTTCAGAGAATTGGAAGAAATAAAAGGTCCTTGCAAAGATGCTCAAAGCCTTAATTAATATGAGCTTCCACTCTCTGCAGTTGTACATTTTACATGTGCTTTCTTTCATCTGATCCATTAGATACAAACAAAAACCCTGTGAATTAGAAAAGAAAAATTATACTATCTTTATTTTCCATATTTTAAAATTCAGATTCAGAGAACAATTGTGACTTTCTTAAAGTCATGACTTAACCAGTGTCGGGTTGAAACCTTCTAATTTCTAGTGGAGTAAATGATTTCCCCATCATGTCATGCCCTCACATCTAAGCCACCTTCAGACTCGAGCACCTCCTTTTAAGCTGGACGTAACCTTAAACAAAGAGCACCATCAGGGCTTTGGGGCAAACAAGCCAAAGATAGAGCAAGGTTTTTAAGAGCCTTTTGAGAACTATAAATCATAAGGAGATAAGGAGGAGGAGGAGAGCAAACCTTTGTGACAGACACTGTGCTATCTCCTTTAATCTTTACAACAGCCTTGAGAGGAACATATTATCATGCCTGCTTTACTAAGAGAATATTTAGACCCTGCAACATCAAACAACTTGTCTAAGGCCACACATTTATACAGACAGATATTACCAGAAACTGTTATGAGTTGAACACGTAGTGACACATTTGGCCCAAATATGTGTGTACTATTGAAAATGTTTTAACTATAAAGTCTTAAGAGAAACCCCAGTCTTCCCAATCATTTTCCGAATGGCCAGCTGTACATCTTTGTTCCTAAGGCTGTATACCATTGGGTTCAACAGGGGGGTGATGATAGTGTAGGTCACTGTCACCAGCCTGTCTTTTCCTGATGAGTATTTGGCTGAGGGCCGAAGGTAGACAGAGGAAGCACAGCCATAGTGGACAATGGCCACAATAAGATGGGAGGCACAAGTGGAGAAGGCTTTTCGCTTGCCCTCAGCAGATGGGATCTTCAGGATGGTATGGACAATGAAGCCATATGAGATACAGATGAATATCAAGGGCACAACAAGCACCAGGACGCCACAGATGAAGATGACCAGCTCATTGATGTAGGTTTCAGCACAGGCAAGTCGGATAACTGGTGAGATGTCACAAAAGTAGTGGTTGACCTTGTTGGAGCCACAGAAAGGGAGGCTGAAGACCAAAGTTGTTCCCACCAGAGATATTAGGAAGCCACTAACAATGCAACTTGCTGCCAGCTGTCCACACACCCTCCAGTTCATGAGAACGGGGTAGCGCAAGGGCTGGCAGATGGCAGTGTAGCGGTCATAACCCATAACTCCCAGAAGCAGGCAATTGGTGACAGCAAAGCCGAGGAAGAAGAACATCTGGGTGGCACAGCCCATGAAGGAGAGAGTCCTGAGGACAGAGAGCAGGTTGATAAGCATCTTGGGCAGGATAACAATTGTGTAGAAGACTTCAGAGGTTGAAAGGACACAAAGAAAGAAGTACATGGGTGTGTGGAGGCTGCGGTCCAGGTGGATGACGGAGATGATGGTGAAGTTTCAACTCAGGATGATCAAATAGAGGCAGAGAAAGAACACAAAGAGGACAGGCTGCAATTCACCGAAGCTGGAGAAACCCAGAAGGAGGAACTCAGTGACCTGGGAAGAATTGGCCATGGAGAGTGGACACAGAACAAAGCCAGTGTGATCAGGTCCAGAGACCTCTGGGACGGAGGAATAGAGAGACTTACCCTTCGTAACGTAGACAGCACCAGTCTGGTGTGAATGAGAAACAACTGGAAAGAAAGAGAAAAAAAGGATTATAAATTAACCAAAAATTATCCTAAATTAATATGTATCCACAGTGCTGTTTCTCTGCCAATGATTTTAGCAGTGAATCTGGGGTAAGTGTTCACACGAAGACATAATATTTGCTCAAATAAAGCCTATCCTTTCACCCCCCACTCCACTCTTGCAGACTTATGTACTCTCCACTTAATTATTTGATGATCTAATATTCAAAAGAAACTTTATGTTAATTATGATTTTCCGTGGTCATAGCTTTATCCACATTGCTAATATGTATATTCCATAAGCAATAGCACCAGTGTCTGAGGATCCACCTCTTACCTGCTTTTAATACATTCATCATCTAGGGAAACACCCTTGATCTGTCTTTGTGTTGCTGACCTCTGAAGAATACAGCTCCTTTTCATTATTAACCGTTTACCCCATTTCCATGCAGTCATTCATTAAAGGTTAATTTGGTTTAGACCTACTGCTTCTGTCTTAGAACTAGTTTTATGATTCCTCTCCACACCCTTGAAGGACAGTAAGCCTGATTTCCCTTGCATAAAAACCATGGCTGGAAGAATTTAGTTTGATTCAGCTTTTGCTGGTTGCCAATTGAGTTGCACGGCTTATCCCTGATATACCTGACCTGGAGACTCGTTAGACCATCTTTCCCAGGATCTGTCTGTGAATTCCTGGGTAAGGAGGCTCAGATACTTTCCCTAATGCTTCTGATAAGTTATTGTTCCTAGTGCTAGATTATATATATTTTAAATCAAAACATTTTTGTCCTTTCCCACCTCTTGCCCAGATCTATTTCTTCGTAAGGATTCTGTGTCTCAGTAGAACGGTTCAAAATCCTCCTCATCATGTAAGCTGTGAATTTCTGAGACATATTTAAATACATTATTTTTCTCATCCTCCAAATGCAATCTGTTTTTGTTCTGCAATACTTCTAGGATCATTTCTTCTTTTCTGTAAGAAATTAGCTCTAGTCTGGACTACTCCAAGAGCATGATAGACAGACCCCCTGGTTTATATCTCATTCCACTCTAAACCATCCTCCACTGTGACCTCAGAGTTGTCTTCTGACAAGACAAATCCTAATCCTATTAACAGAACTAAATAACACTTAATTGTCTACAAAGCTAAGGCAATCATTCTGTGTCTCATATTTTTCCCCAATATAACTTTCCACGCATAACTGCCACTGTATATTCCTTCACATATGCTTTAGTGTTGAAAAACTTTGAACAACCATGTCATTTTTTATCCTACCTTCTAAATCTGGAAATCATCCATACTTTATGTTTGTGGTTGTTGTTGTTTTTTCTTCTTTTAATGTGACTTCTTTAAATTCTCAGTTAAAGTAACATTGACACATTGACTCCTCCTTACAACTTCCTAATTGGACTTTATTGTCACTTTCTCTTGGTTTTGTTAGCAATTGTTGGAATCTCAGTTGTCACTAGTATTATGTGATGTCTTTGACTTCACAACGTGTCAATTACCAGACTTACAGTAGTGTCTAGTATGCACCAGGTGCTTGAAGGCTTGCTCAAGAAAAAATAGATGACCCATATCCCAGGGCTTCTTCTAAATTATTTCAGAATACCCAAGAGGTATGATTCCAGGGGTTTTCCAAACTTGTTCCCTTAATATTCATTTGACATATAATATTAACCTTCTGCTTTAACATTTTGGGATAAAAAAAAAAAATCTCTCCAGTGTCATTCTCTAAATGCAGAGACAAAAGAATCATTAAAAATTGCTGCTTTTCCAATTATCATGTGGTTTCCTCCATTATCTCAACTAGCTAAACTTTTAAATTTTAATTTAAATAGCACTTTGTTAGTATTATTTTTTTTAAGATTTTATTTATTTATTTGACAGAGAGAGACACAGTGAGAGAGGGAACACAGCAGGGGGAATGAGAGAGGGAGAAGCAGGCTTCCCGCAGAGGAGGGAGCCAATGCAGGGCTCGATCCCAGGACCCTGGGATCATAAGCTGAGCTGAAGGCAGACCCTTAACGACTGAACCACCCTAAATAGCATTTTGTTAGTCTTAAAGACCTTTGCAAATAACAAAACTTCTATCATTGTTTGCTCTTTTGCTTAGACAAAGGTATAGCAAAATTTTAAAATGGGACTAAAATCAGGAGCTTTCACTCCTATTTTGGTATCTTTGAATTGCCCATCTCTAAACTTTATAAGTAAGGAATACACACCATGCTTTTGACTGGAACAGTCTCCACTGATGCTCTTCCTGAGATGTCATCTCCAGCTTCCCAATGTCCTGGTCTACATCCTTTGAGTTTGTTCTTTTATAGGACCATCCCAAGAAAAAGCAGTGACCTGTTATCCAGGGAGGGTTGGGGTTCGTTTGGAAAGGAAAGAAAGGCCATGTTACTGGCTGACCATTCTGTGACCCTCCCGCACAGTACTCACAAGACATCATCTACTTTTTCAGAGTCATCCTTGGAACCTATGAAGCAACTGAAATTTGAAAATGAATTCCCTATTAACAAAAAACAGAAAGCTTTGGCTCTCTTTAACCTGGTTGAGGAAGCTACATACAATATTTGGTGAATAGAAGATCTTGGAAGGGAAGATGCTACAGATTCAGAGAAAAGCTTTGGGAAAATAAGGAGGGGAATAAATGAAAAGGAAAATTGGGTAATTCAATTGTCTTTTTTTTTTTTATTCAGTTGTATTCTTAACAAAATAAAAGGTGAATTAATTTTTCATTACCTGGCTCAATGACTTCATCAGTGTAAGTGAAGCCAGTTCCTTAAGCTGGTTTAAAAAGACAGCTAATTCTTCACCCCCAATTACCTTTACAGCCTCCTCCTCTAAATTGCCATCACACGGGAATTAACTGAAATACAGTTTTCTATATATGTTTTGCCTTTTAAGATTTTATGCTTAGAGAATGCATGTGTGAGAGACAGAGACACACACAAAGAAAGTGAGAGACAGAGACAGAGAGGGAGAAAAAGATAGGGAGGGAGAAAGGGGGAGGCAGAGAAAGAGAGACAGAGAGAGGGGGAGGGAGAGGGAGAGGGGGAGAAGGAGAAGGGATTCTCAGTCTCTAATATTCTCTTCCCTTTATCCGGGGCCCACCCATTGGTCACATTCTTTTTTTAAAGACACCAGTTACTGAACTTCCCCTAATCTGTACAGGAAGATTTTGCAGTTTCTACTATATTTAACATTTAGTATACTTCAAGATTGTTTCCTGTGTCTTTATCAAAATACTTAGCCTGTTATGTCCAAATTATGGTTTCCTGATTGTCTCTCCAGTAGACTTGAAAACCTCAGGAATAAAGACCATACCTTATTCCCTATGTATCCTCAAACCTTAACTCAATATTTAAATTAATGATATATAAGTGCTTGATGAATAAATACATTCAATAGTCCATTAATGAATTAATAATGATCCTAATTAGTTCTTTTTACAGCAGCTGGGTTCCCTGTGCACCACCGTGTGCTCCTAAGTGAGAACACTCACTGCTTATGTTCTCTGTCATTCCACGTTCTCTATAAATTTCATTTTCTTCCTTTCTGTTTTATTTTTATTTATTAATTTCAAAGGGGGGAGGGGCAGAGGGATAGAGTGAGAGAGAATCTTAAGAAGACTCCCTGCTCGGTGTGGAGCCTGACACAGGATTCAATCCCACAACCTTGAGATCATGACCTGAGCCAAAATCAAGAGTCAGATGCTTAACTGACTGAGCCACCCAGGTGCC
The DNA here is from genome assembly GCF_002201575.2 of Neomonachus schauinslandi. Taxonomy (NCBI): domain Eukaryota; kingdom Metazoa; phylum Chordata; class Mammalia; order Carnivora; family Phocidae; genus Neomonachus; species Neomonachus schauinslandi. The sequence goes on along the minus strand of NC_058408.1, from coordinate 3,313,999 downwards.
CCTCACTTTCTTTCTAAATCTAATGCTGTACCCCTCCTATGAAACAATCAAACTGATTCTGAGGCTCTGCCTTCTTGTTGACCTCCATCTCTGCCCCCACAGTTTCCACTATCCAGTTGTCCTTTCTGACATTTAGTCACAGTTCCCACTACTGATCACGGGGGCAAAGTAAGTCATTGGCTCATGAGAAAACTCAACAATTTAAATTCTGACATACAAAAAATGACTCATTGTCACTATTCTTCTCAATAAGGAAACCCAAGTCCCTAAATAAAAATAAAAATTTTACAATCTTCAAATCAGAGTGCTAGTGACTGGTGACATGCGGGCCTCTTCATTCTCAGACACTTCTTCGAAACTTCTGTGAAATTTTTCTAGGTGAAATTTGCCAAAATTGTCTTCCCTGTCATAATGTACCAGAGTTCTTCTTTCATTTTCCATCAACTGTCTGAACCAATATAAGGAAACTGTCTACATGACTCCACAGAAAATATCACCTGTGCCTCTTCTCCATGAGCAGTTTAGCTAATGCCTCAGTAAGCATCACCAGGGGTGTTTGTCCCTTCTGCTTTGGCATGGCCTCAATGTCTTTTTGGTAACTGAGGTCCCCTCCTCCATAGGGAGTTAATTACCACATGGTGCCCAATGCTTGTCCATAATTTCCCCAATTAGCAAGTAGAACTATGGTAATACACTAAGAGAATTTGTTGGTCAAAGAGAAGGTCTTTTCTTTTCTTTTTTATTATGTTATGTTAATCACCATACATTACATCACTAGTTTTTGATGTAGTGTTCCATGATTCATTGTTTGCGTATAACACCCAGTGCTCCATGCAGAATGTGCCCTCTTTAATAACCATCACCAGACTAACCCATCCTCCCACCCCCTCCCCTCTAGAACCCTCAGTTTGTTTTTCAGAGTCCATCGTCTCTCATGGATTGTCTCCCCCTCCAATTCCCCCACTTCATTCTTCCCCTCCTGCTACCTTCTTCTTTTTTTTTTAAACATATAATGTATTATTTGTTTCAGAGGTACAGATCTGAGATTCAACAGTCTTGCACACTTCACAGTGCTCACCATAGCACATACCCTCCCCAATGTCTATCACCCAGCCACCCCATCTCTCCCACCCCCACCACTCCAGCAACCCTCAGTTTGTTTTCTGACATTAAGAATTCCTCATATCAGTGAGGTCATATGATACATGTCTTTCTCTGATCGACTTATTTCGCTCAGCATAATACCCTCCAGTTCCATCCACATTGTTGCAAATGGCAAGATCTCATTCCTTTTGATGGCTGCATAATATTCCATTGTATATATATACCACCTCTTCTTTATCCATTCATCTGTTGATGGACATCTTGGCTCTTTCCACAGTTTGGCTATTGTGGACATTGCTGCTATAAACATCGGGGTGCACGTACCCCTTCGGATCCCTACATTTGTATCTTTGGGGTAAATACCCAGTAGTGCAATTGCTGGGTCGTATGGTAGCTCTATTTTCAACTTTTTGAGGAACCTCCATACTGTTTTCCAGAGTGGTTGCACCAGCTTGCATTCCCACCAGCAGTGTAGGAGGGTTCCCCTTTCTCCACATCCCCACCAACATCTGTCATTTCCTGACTTGTTAATTTTAGCCATTCTGACTGGTGTGAGGTGGTATCTCATTGAGGTTTTGATTTGGATTTCCCTGATGCCAAGCGATGTTGAGCACTTTTTCATGTGTCTGTTGGCCATTTGGATGTCTTCTTTGGAAAAATGTCTGTTCATGTCTTCTGCCCATTTCTTGATTGGATCATTTGTTCTTTGGGTGTTGAGTTTAATAAGTTCTTTATAGATCTTGGATACTAGCCCTTTATCTGATATGTCACTTGCAAATATCTTCTCCCATTCTGTCGGTTGTCTTTTGGTTTTGTTGACTGTTTCTTTTGCTGTGTAAAAGCTTTTTATCTTGATGAAGTCCCAATAGTTCATTTTTGCCCTTGCTTCCCTTGCCTTTGGCTATGTTTCTAGGAAGAAGTTGCTGCAGCTGAGGTTAAAGAGGTTGCTGCCTGTGTTCTCCTTTGGGACTTTGATGGACTCCTGACTCACCTTGAGGTCTTTCAACCATTTTGAGTCTACTTTTGTGTGTGGTGTAAGGAAATGGTCCAGTTTCATTCTTCTGCATGTGGCTGTCCAATTTTCCCAACACCATTTGTTGAAGAGCCTGTCTTTTTTCCATTGGACATTCTTCCCTGCTTTGTCGAAGATTAGCTGACCCATAGAGTTGAGGGTCCGTTTCTGGGCTCTCTGTTCTTTTCCATTGATCTATGTGTCTGTTTTTGTGCCAGTACCATACTGTCTTGATGATGACAGCTTTGTAATAGAGCTGGAAGTCTGGAATTGTGATGCCACCATTCCGGATTATGATGCTTTTCTTTTTCAACATTCCTCTGGCTATTCGAGGTCTTTTCTGGTTCCATACAAATTTTAGGATTATTTGTTCTATTTCTTTGAAAAAAGTGGATGGTATTTTGATGGGGATTGCATTAAACGTGTAGATTGCTCTAGGTAGCATTGACATCTTCACAATATTTGTTCTTCCAATCCATGAACATGGAACGTTTTTCCATTTCTTTGTGTCTTCCTCAATTTCTTTCATGAGTATTTTATAGTTTTTTGAGAACAGATTCTTTGCCTCTTTGGTTAGATTTATTCCTAGGTATCTTATGGTTTTGGGTGCAGAAGGCCTTTTCTAATACACCATGGGGATTAGTTGGTTTCCTCTTTAAAATTCTCTGGGGATTCATAGAAAGCTGAAAGTTTTCTGGGCACCATTTGTTAAAACAAACATCAATGGAAGGGGCTCCTTTGAGTTTCCTTACCTAACGAATCTAAATTTTCATTCTCAGTTTGGAGGAAAATGTACGTCTTGCATTCTCATTTCTGACATCTCTAAGAGAGGAAGAAAGGTTCAGACAAAGGACAGAATATTAGAATGGGAGAGGCAGCATAAGTGTTTCAGACTCATGGGAAACAAACTTGTTCTTAGAATATAATGTGAGCATGATTAGGACGGAACTTGCTCCCCCTCCACCCCGGGGTTACAGCAGAGACCACAGGCAGTCAGCAGGAGGCTGGCTGTGCCCCCGACCCTTTGTTCAATAAACAAATAAACAAGGTAAATTTGGGTTATGGGGAAAAATGTGGGGGTAGGGTTTTAGCTGAGATGTGTCCTTCGGTAAAATGTCCTCCTATTTCCAGATTGCATATTTACTCCCTCTCCCAGTAAGTCCAGACACTTGGGCTGGAAATAGGGCAAATGTTAGGCACTGATGGAAATGATGTGGAAAGACTAAAAATATAGAGATGGGAAATCATGCCCAGCACTCACAAACCAAACAAGCAAGGGACGAATCTTGATATTTGACAGTTTAACGTTCAGACCAGGAGTATTCAATGAACAACAAAAGACAGTAGCAAAAAATAAAAAACACTTAAAATGCTAACAACTACAAGTCACAGTGAAATTATAATAGATATGAATCTGTGTCCCCCTCAAAAACACAGGCGCAACCTTCGTAAGAAAGAAACTATAAAATGTTTACAAGGAGATACACTAATAATGGGTAGCTTCCATAACCACTCTGCTCAAACAGATCAGAAGGAAAAATATCTCTAAGAATTTAGAAGACCTAAGCAACAAAATAGTGAACTATATCTGATCGGTATTTATTCAAATTTGCATTATAATGAAAGAGTACACATGTTCTTTTCAAGGCACATGAAGAATGAATATTGGCTGTGTATTATGTCACAATAAAAACTTGAACCAAGGTCACAAAATGGTAAGAATACAAACAATATTCCCAATTTCCAGCATAAGAAACTATCCAATGAATAACAAAGAAAAAAGGCTTTTCATCTGAGATTTTAAAAATCTATGAAATAATTGTTGGGTCAAAAGGGAAATACAAAGGAAAATGAAAGAAGTTCCAGGAAATAATATCAATTACACTTCATGTAGCAGATTATGTGGGTTAAGTTTAAAGTGGAGATGAGAGGAAATCTCACAGCTTAATGATATAGACATATATAATTAACACATACGTATATACATATGACATAAAAAATGAAAGTATGTAGAAAGCATCAGTAAGTTAAATAGAACAACAAATTAAAGGAAAAGTCAAAGGAAATATTATACAAATAAAATACAAATAAATACAAATAATACAAATAATACAAATAAAATTAAAAACAATGATATGGGGAAAAAACACTAGAATGCAACTGTTCATTCACACGTATGTTAAGTTCTCTGACAACGAACCAAAAAAAAAAGTAAACACAGTTATACTTAGTATAAAATGACACAGAAAATAATCATTTCTAAGAAATTTTCAAATGTCAGAATATTTCACACAAATTTTACAAAGAATTTTGGAAGTCTAGATGAAATGAATAATTTTGTAGAAGACTAAATTCCATATATGATCCACGAAAAATAAAAGTGGCTTAGAAGTCACTTTTCTTAGACGAAATAGAGGATATTACCACAGGGTCATGCCTCAGAAGACACTGTGCCTGTATTATTTCACAGAATTTCAATAAATCTTCAAACATAAGATGATCTCAACCAATATACAATAGCAACGCAATAAATACTTATTCAAGATATAGAGAAAAACCCATTTGAATCTTCAACTCACATAATGTTAAAAAATCTTGTGGATATGTCAATACAATGCAAAAAATTTAAAAACTTGGAAAAAATATATCACTGAACGAAAAAATTGGAAACTAAGCTTAAAGATAATGACAAATTCTCAGAGTAGTAATAACTAACAATTTGACTGTATAAAGTGAAATATTTACTTGCAACAAAAGCACAAGTAAAGATATTAAAAAAGAAACAATTGGAAAATTTCTCAAAAACTATCAAAATGTTGGGGCGCCTGGGTGCTGAGTCGGTTGAGTGTCTGACTCTTGGTTTCGGATTAGGTAATGATCTCAGGGTTGTGGAATCAAGCCCCACATCAGACTCCAGGCTCAGGATGGAGTCTGCTTGTCCCTCTCCCTCTGCTTCTTCTCTCTCTCTCTCTCTCTCAAATAAATAAATTAAATCGTAAAAAATTACTGAAATCTTAATAAAAACTTATGACAAGCTGAAAGATAAAATAACTAAACTCTAAAGTAGGAACTGGATATAGGCATAGAACTGATAAAATAAAAGCACATAAAAGGCATACAATTCACTGAATAGTTATAATTTAATTTTAGTGAATTAATTTAATTAAAGGGATATGAAGTCTGGCCCATTACTCTTCGAAGGGCCGACTTGAACTCCTTATTCCTCAGACTGTAAATCATTGGATTGAACAGTGGAGTGAGGATGGTGTAGGACACAGATATGAGGGTGTCCTGACTTGAAGAGTAGCTGGACTTGGGCCTTAAGTAGATGAAGGAGGCACAACCATAATGAACAGTTACCACAATGAGATGGGAGGCACAGGTGGAGAATGCCTTGTACCTGCCGGTGGAGGATGGGATCTTCAAAATGGCAGAAATGATGCGGATGTAGGAGACCAGGATAAGTAGCAGGGGAATGACCAAGACAAACACACCAATCATGAATATGACCAACTGACTGAGGCGCGAGTGATGGGATGCCACCTTGAGGACAGGGGCGATGTCACAGAAGTAGTGATGGAGCTGGCTGGAGGAGCAGAAGGGCAGGTGAAATACCATGGAGGTGATTATCTGTGCAATAGTAAAGCCACAGGCACAGGCAGCAGCCACTAGTCCCACACACACCCGATGTCCCATGAGCTCCGTGTAGCGCAGAGGGTTACAGATGGCCACGTAGCGGTCATAACCCATGGCTGCCAGCAGGAAGGAGTGAGAGCAGCCAAGGAAGAGGAAGGTGAACATCTGGATGGCACAGCCCAGGAAGGAGATGGTCTTCTTCTGGGCCAGCAGGTCCACCAGCATCTTGGGTACAATAACGAAGGTGTAGCAGGTCTCAGAGCAGGAGAGGACAGCAAGGAAGAAGTACATGGGGGTGTGAAGGGCTCTGTCCAGCATGATGGTGGCAATGATGATGGCATTGGTGCCCAGAGTGAACAGGTAGAGGGGCAGGAAGGCTATAAAGAGCAGTCGCTGCAGCCCGGCCAGAGAAGAGAAGCCAAGGAAGATGAACTCCCTCACCAGGGTCTCATTGTCCTGCTCCATGCAGAGCACCCCCACAGAGGAGAGTCAGGGACAGAGACAGAGACAGAGATCAGGTTCCAGGAAGGAGAGTAGAAATTATGGGAAAATCAGCACAAAGTCTGTAGGCAGTCAAGTCCGTCCTTCATTCCCCCCTCAGAAAGGTCTGCTAAGAAAAGAATTAAGGCTAAATATACAACAGAGGAACTGAGCCAATTAGGAGGCTTTCTCTAAGACTAAGACTATGGTATCTTTTTAGCCAAGGATTAAGGATCTGTCTCATTGGTTTTACCTGTATCTTACCTAGGGATTACTGTGTTTGTCTTTTTACTAGCATCCCAAGGAAACTAGCTTTCCAAAAGTGAAAAAATATGTTTAATTTTAGCCATCTGAACTTGGTCAGAATGTACAATGAAGGAATGAGTTGTGTTTGGACACAACATGTGAACCTCAGTTTGTCCAACCAAAAAATGGAAAGGGAGAGGAAGAATTCCCTAGCAAATGTGTAAGGAGAATTGTGTTTGTTGATGACTTATTATATGCTAAGATCTGTGGTAAGAACATCATATACTCATGTCAATTATTCATTGCAACAATCTTATGGCAGTAACCAAAACAACAAGAAAAAAAAAAAAAAAACCTTTGGTGTTATTTCTGACAGACTGACTAACAGAGTAATTAGGGGCATTCCTGGAGGCTCCACACTGGGAGCCTTGCCAAGAGTGGAACAGAAGACAGCACTGGTTTAAAGAAGAATGTCCCCTATTCCAGGAAGAGAAGAGTCACCAGGGTGGTAAAAAGAGATTCATTACTTTTGTGGCATTTGCAGTTCACCTCCGTTTTCCCATTTTCTGTGCCTCAGAGAAACTCAGAGAACAGAGTTTTCCAGAAATGGCTCAGAGCTTGTCATAGAGCATGAAAAAGAATGGGATAATTGGTCAGTTTTCCAGATACTAGTGCCATGCCATAAATCAGACTTTATGTCTTTTATATATTGTTATGTCAACAAGATTATTATATCCGCAATATAAGATATGTTTTGAATATTCTGCTACTAAACACAGTCTGCAAGCTGCTAGAAAGGATCATTTCTAAAGTCATTTTTAGGACTAATATCAGATAATTTTTTCATGGGTGTATTTCCCAATTGTCCAAGACTAGAAAGTAAAGAAAGTGTTCTTTGTAAGCAAAATCACCTGGCCTTTATTTATCAGTTGCATCCAGTTTCTATTTAGACATTTTTCAGTATATTTATATACAGATACATCAATTTCTGTTGAGGAATCATTTGCATCTGCTACCAGAATTTGAGTTTTTGGGTTCTTCTAGACAATAGTAAACGCTAGATTTCTAGATTCTAAGGTAAATGATGATAAACTTCTGAAACTCATTGTATCTATCATTAGAACGTGGAGATAATAAATTTTCATCTTTTCTTACTGGCTAGAGACTGGTCCTAAACTTAAATAGGTATAATTATTCATTTATTTGAAGTTAATATGAGGTACTCACATTGGCTCATATTAAAGCTCTTTAACAAATAATAGGGATTTTTCATGCCATAACTATCTAGTTCTGTTAAATATAAAGTATATATTTACCATGTCTATACCCATTATATAAATATGTATGTGTATAATAGCTGTGTATTTTCTTTTTTTTTTTTTTTTTTTTTTTTAAAGATTTTATTTATTTATTTGACAGAGAGAGACACAGCGAGAGAGGGAACACAAGAAGGGGGAGTGGGAGAGGGAGAAGCAGGCTTCCCGCAGAGCAGGGAGCCCGATGCGGGACTCGATCCCAGGACCCTGGGATCATGACCTGAGCTGAAGGCAGTCGCTTAACCAACTGAGCCACCCAGGCGCCCATAGCTGTGTATTTTCTATATTTAGAGAAACAAATCAATGAGAGAGTGTGCATACATAACACTCTCACCAGGACAAATGGATTTCTGTATTTCAAGACTCTGAGGTAAATCTAAATGTATACTCATTGCTCATTGTCCTTGCCTTAGAACTTTCCCAAAATTTTTCTGGATCTCCATTCACCTAATGCACATCCAATTCCCACCATACCCTAACTCCACTGAGTATAACATACGGAGTAGACCACAGAGCCTGGAATTCTCTCGATTCTGAAGGACATGTATCTACCCAAATCCAAAATAATTGTCTGAATTATTTGTCACTCAGACCCATGGAACAGCTGATTTCAGTTAAGTGGACTCTTTTTTCCACATACTATTAATATAACCCCACCATCTAAATGGACTGTGTTACAGGTATATTTACCCCTTTTGTGGTATATGGGAACTCAGAAGCACAGTCCATCTGAGGAAATGGCCCTCATCTGCTCAAGAAAACATCAGAGACCACTACAGTATGTTAAATCTGTACTGTGCATAGAAAGATATAAGAGCAGAAAAATTAAAAAGATCTTCCAGCCAAATACCCACAGGCTATAAAATTAAGGTAAAAGGTCCCTCCATTTGACCTGAGAAGATCTCTAGGTTAAGTCGCTTTGTGTAACTTTGAGCAAGACATTTCATTTAAGACACACATAAACTAAGGATGTTCCATCTCCTTACTTTAAAATTAAAGGGGCTAGGGTAAGCAATAAGTGTAATAAACTGGCCAGTTGCATGGAAAAGTACTTAGGCAGAAGCTCCTTGAGCACTATTTTGCAGAAGGAGTTTTGACTTAGAGCGAGAGTGGAGTACTGACCCCAAGAGTCTTTTCAACTCGGGGAGTCCAAGATGCTCTAAATGATGATCCCTGACGTGCCCTTATATTCTAGAACCTATGGATGGCATTCAGGTTACAATTCTAGGAGATGACACTTGCATACCTTATTTTTCTGACTCCTTAGATACACCATTGGGATATTATGTAATCAGGATTTAAGTAGTAACTCAAAATAGGAGGGTCCTGGTTTCCTCCAAAAGGGGGCAAATCTACACATCTTTCAGATGCAACACTTTTGAGATATCCAGATATTTATCTTAGGGAAAGCATCAATCAATAATCTGAGTGAAGTTACGTAGGCAGCATCAGAGAATAAAGAAGTAAAATTTTTATCTTCTTAGATACACATGAAAAACCTGAACTTGCTCTATTAAAATGGAGTCTGAGTATCGGATTTCAATTATAGCTAAAAAGAGACATCATGAGTACATGTCAAAGAGAGAAGTGGAGATTAAGGATCTGTTTCTTTTAATCCATGAGTCAACTAGTCAGAAAGAAAAGAAAATCTAACTGGGAGCCAAACTGACCCAGTCTGAACATTGTGAAAATTCATAGAACTCTATGGACCACACCTCATCACTCTTAGGACCTTAAGTTAAAAGTAGCCCCTGATTCTCCTTCTTAACCCTGCCACTTACTGAAACTGCCATCACTGATCTCCTTGAGGAGCTTGATGTTCACAAGCCCTACCCATCAATCAGGCTCACACCCCACAAATCCCCAGACTACATCAATATTCCTGCTATTTAGTAAGTACCTACATTGCTCTCCTCCTTTCAATTCAGACAGAAGGAGCTATTCAGTATCTGGGACCGCTTGACAAGTAGATTCTAAGCCAGAGTTCGGAAACTGAAGAAATGACGCCAGAAGAGAGTGAATCTGCCCTGAAGTAGAAGCTCTCATCTGCATCTATAGAGGAAGCCTCTGCCACTCATCAGGACCCGGGGCCCCTCCAGCCAAACTCACTGTCTGGTGAAGTTCTGATGACAACCATACAGTGTGGTTATTAGAAGCATGTACTGTGATCGTTGGACTCCTGAGGCTAGATCTACTACTGGAGATGTTGTCTTGGGGTTAATTAGAAATCAAGTCTATTTTGGAGAATTAATGTCACCAGATTCTCAAAGGTAGGCTTTTCTGAGGAACCTGGGGAGAAGGAGCCAGGAGCATAATTAGCTCGAGTCTGCATTGGAAATTGAGTCCGTGCATAGTGGATTCTGTAGGAGAAATCACCACAATTGAAACTGTATTCTACAAACCAAGTGGGAATTTTTCATTGAGTTTTAAGTGAGGAAAATAGTATATCTGTCCAGTGATTCTCAACTTCAGTGTTTCTTAGAGTCAAAAGACGGCTTAATTACAAATTCATCTTCTCAGGTTCTTGTCCATAGAAATTCTCATTAGGGATATTGAGATACTCTGCCAAAAGCTAAATTTTAACAAGCATCATCACTCTAGTTGAGTTCTATCATTAAATTGCCTGTTGTCTAGAAATGTTTTTTTTGTTGTTTTTTGGGGGGTTTTTTAAAGTTTTTTTTTTAAGATTTTATTTATTTATTTGACAGAGAGAGACACAGCGAGAGAGGGAACACAAGCAGGGGGAATGGGAGAGGGAGAAGCAGGCTTCCCACAGAGCAGGGAGCCCGATGTGGGGCTCAATCCCAGGACCCTGGGATCATGACCTGAGCCAAAGGCAGATGCTTAACAACTGAGCCACCCAGGCGCCCCTAGAAATGTTTTTTAGTAGAGTGATGAAACGTAAAGTTCTCACTTTCATCCAAGAGAATCCAAAATGAGTATAAGTCTGGTCCAAATCCCAGCATGAATCATGAAGGCAACCTGATAATCAAATTTCTAAGGTTTACATGGAATAATAAGACAATTTTGAAAAGATGGGTCATAGAGAGTCTCACTCTTCCCAGGAGTGAGATGCCTCAGTAATAAAAAAGAGCATGCTGTGGCAACAAAGAGAGATAAACAGTACAGAGAGACAGAGAGGAGAGCTCAGAAATGCATCTGTGCATTTTTTGACAACAGAAATGACCTCACATGTCAATAAGAAAACCATGATTATTTAGTGAATAATACTGGGAAACAGACCTCCTCTATGTACCCCATCACACAAAGGAGATGTCCTGGTAGAATAAGGAAATGGCTTCCTGAAGGCTCAGTAGAAGCACCAAGTGTGTGACCACCCCTGATGGAGCCCCATGAATCTACTGCATCCTCTAAACAATGTATTGTGCCCACTCTCCAGCACCAAGCATGTGTGAGTCTGGGAATCAGTGTGGGAGGAGTTGGACACAGCTCCTTCCATTACACCCTGAATGACTGACACACATAAGGTTGAGCTTTGCAGTTTAGAGGCATTATTTCTCAAAGGAGTGTAGCCTCTGTAGGAAACACAAAACTGAAAATTGAGACGTGCCCTTGGCCACTTCAGTCTACTTTGTTTTACTGTACAAGTGATCTGCAGGCAGAAAGGGTCTTATTACAGTAGCTAGGGTAATTGTTCCTATTTTTTGTGTGTGTGATTGCTACAGAATTGGTTTTATTTTTCTGAAAACATTTCCTTGATATAAAAATTTAAATTTAGCTTATAGATGTGTAAGTTAGGAGCCGGAATGATCTTCAACAGATGAATGGAAAAAGAAGATGTGGTCCATATATACAATGGAATATTACTCAGCAATTAGAAAGGATGAATACCCACTATTTGCATCGACATGGATGGAATTGGAGGGGATTATGCTAAATGAAATAAGTCAAATAGAGAAAGACAAATTATCATATGGTTTCACTCATATGTGGAACATTAGGAATAGCGTGGAGGAAGAGGGGAAGGGAGGGAAAACTGAATGGGAGGAAATCAGAGAGGGAGACAAACCATGAGAGACTCTGGACTCCAGGAAAGAAATGGAGGGTTACAGAGGGGAGAGGGGTGGGGAGATGGAGTAATTGGGTGATGGGTATTAAGGAAGGCACGTGCTGTGATGAGCATTGTATATTATTCAGAACTAATGAATTGTTGAACACTACATCAAGAACTAATGATGTACTATATGGTGGCTAACTGAACATAATAAAAAAAATAATTCAGTGTGTTATTGAATTCAGTTTCCCAGCATTTTGCTTATCAGTGATTTTAGTCCATAGTATTTCTGTAGTGTCTTTGGCTTTGGTGTTAGGGTAATGTTACCTTCATGATATGAGTTTGAAAATCTTCCCTCTTCTATTTTTTTTTTTTTTTGGAAGAGTTTACAAGGATTGGTGTTAATTCTTCTTTGCATATTTGCTAGAATGCACCCATGAAAACATCTGGTCCTGGGTTTTTCTTGTTTGGAACTTTTTGATTACTGACCAATCTTTTATTTGTAAGGTCTTCTCAAGCTTTCTATTTCTTCCTGAGACAGTTTTGGATTATATGTTTCTAGGAATTTATCCATTTTTCTAGACTATCCAAATTTAGTTGTATAGTTGTTCATAATAGTCCTTTATTATCTTTTCTGATTCTGAGGCATAGATTGAAATGTCTCTTCTTTTATTTTATTTTATTTATTTAAGTCTTCTCTCTTTTTTTTTCCAATTAGTTTGTTGAAGGTTTTGTCGATTTTCTTTTTATTTTGGTTTTCAAAAAAAGTAGCTCTTAATTTTGTTGATCTTTCTTTTATATTCTTTTTCTAGTATTTACTTCTCTAATTATTATTATTTTACTCCCTCTGCTAACTTTGGACTTAGTTTTTTGTGCTTTTTGTTCTTGTTCCTGAAGGTGTAATGTCAGGTTGTTTGTTTGAGATCTTTCTTCTTTAGACATTTATGACTATAAACATTCTTTTTTAAAATCTTTTTTAATTTTTAATTTTTGTATTATGTTAGTCACCATACAGTACATCATTAGTTTTTCATGTAGTGTTCCATGATTCATTGTTTGTGCATAACACGCAGTGCTCCATGCAACACGTGCCCTCCTTAATACCCATCACCGGGCTCACCCATCCCCTCACCCTCCTTCCCTCTAAAACCCTCAGTTTGTTTCCCGGGGTCCATAGTCTCTCTTGGTTCATCTTCCCCTTTCATTCCCCCCCGCCCCTTCATTTTTCCGTTCCTTCACCTAATATCCTCCATGCTATTCCTTATGTTCCACAAATAAGTGAAACCATATGATAATTGACTTTCTCTGCTTGATTTATTTCACTTAGCATAATCTCCTCCAGTCCCATCCATGTTGATGAAAAAGTTGGGTATTCATCCTTTCTGATGACTACTATTCCATTGTGTATATGGACCACATCTTCTTTATCCATTCATCTGTTGAAGGGCATCTCAGCTCTTTCCAAAGTTTGGCTATTGTGGACATTGTTTCTATGAACATTGGGGTGCATGTGGCCCTTCTTTTCACTACATCTGTATCTTTGGGGTAAATTCCCAGTAGTGCAATTGCTGGGTTATAGGGTAGCTCTATTTTTAACTTTTTGAGGACAGACACTCTCCAAAGAAGACATACAAATGGCTAACAGACACATGAAAAAATGTTCATCATCACTAGCCATCAGGGAAATTCAAATCAAAACCACATTGAGATACCACCTTACACCAGTTAGAATGGCAAAAATGGACAGGGAAAGAAACAACAAATGTTGGAGAGGTTGTGGAGAAAGGGGAAACCTCTTACACTGTTGGTGGAAATGCAAGTCGATACAGCCACTTTGGAAAACAGTGTGGAGGCTATAAACTTTCATCTTAATTCTGCTTTTGCTGCATCCCGTACATCTTAGTATATCGTATTTTCATTTTTGTTTGTCTCAAGATATTTTTTAAATTCCCTTTTGATTTCCTCCTTGACCCAATGATTGTAAGTGTGCATTGTTTAGTTTCCAGATATTGGTGAATTTTCCCATTTTCTTACTGTTACCGATTTCTGGTTTCATTCCATTGTAGTCAGAAAAAATACTTGGAATGATTTTGCTCTTTAATTTGTTAAGACTTGTTTTGTGACCTAACATGTGATCTATCTGGGAGGATTTTCCATGTACACTTGAAAAAAAAGTATATTCTTCTGCAGTTGGGTGTGAAGTTCTATGTCTGTTAGATCTATTTTTTCTATTCTGTTGTTTTATTCTTCTGTTTCTTTCCCAACTTTCTGTCTGAATGATCCTTTTATGGAGGGTGGGGTATTGACATCTCTTACTATTATCGTATTGTTGTCTGTTTCTCCCTTCAGATCTGTCAATATTTGTTTTATATATTTAGGTGCTTTGATGTAGGATGAGCATTATTTATAATTGTTATATCTTCCTGTTAAATTGACACTTTTATCATTACATAATGATGTTTGTCTCTTGTGACAGTTTTTGACTTCTAGTTTGTTTTGTCTGGTATGAAGAGAGCCACCCCTGTCCTTCATGGAATATGTTTTTCCATCCCTTCATTTTTAGCCCATGTGTGTCGTAAAAGCTAAAGCAAGTCTCTTGTAGGCAGGATATTGTTGGTTCTTGTTTTTTTTTTTTTTTTTTTTTATTCATTCAGCCACTCTGTCTTATTTTTGGAGTATTTACTCCATTGACATTTAAAGTGACTAGGGAAAGACTCTTGCCCTTTGGTTCATTGTTTTTTTACTTTTTTGTAGTTGGTTTCTTCCTTCCTTTCTTCCTCTCTTGCTATCTTCCTTTGTGGGTACTATTTTTTAAGGAAAATAGGGTCACTACTACAGTCCTAGGGTAGAGAAGAGCATGTGTAGAATCTAGGAGAGATGGTAGGGTACCTTTTATTACTTCACATACAAAGGCAAATTTTGATTGAAGCAACCTCATTTAGGCAAAGCCACCCATGACCAGATCCTTAGGGAATGTTAAGGTGCTAGCTAAGCTCAAAAGAATGTTCAATAGGTGAAAGAAAACAATCATAAATAACTATGACAATCTTGTGATGAATTCCAGAAATGAGGATTACAGTAGCTGTTTTATTTTCTTGTTTACTTAATTATGTATATATTTGTATATGTTAACCATTCCCCTCCTCTCTTAATATGCTGGTATATATAAGGTGTGTTGCTGGTGGTAAGCATCATAATTCAAACTTTAAAGAAAGACCATCAAGGAATACTTAACCTGTGACACTCTGTGTCTCCCTTTTATGAAGATGAATGGGGCCACTCTCTGTGTGAGACATATTTGCATGATATTAGTTACTACTGTTTGAAAAGGTAAACATGAAAAGAAGGGTATGTATGGATGTTGAATATCCAAATGGGAAACTGTGCTGGTTATATTTTATTGATACTTCATATCATACTTATTCTTCTCTGATTCTCTTTGCTGTACTCTCCTATCAAAATCCTGGAGTCTGTCCTGATTTTGTGTCAGGGGTCAGGGACCAACACTTCCTGTCCTCTGGAAGGTCCTTCTAGCTGGATTAAGAAATTGACATGAGACAGATTAACAGGAGAAAGTCAATTAAAATTAATAGGTATACATGTGGAAAATCCACATAGACATGGGAATCCAAAGACAGTCAGGCAAAAGGAGGTATGTATGTCATTGTGACCTAAGGAGAAGGGGTAGGGCTCTGGGTTTCAGAGGAAAGGAATGCACTTCATAGGGTGATAAGAAGAGCAGATGTTTGGTAATTAGATGTTTGCCCTACCATGTAGATGGGTCATTCAGATAAAATTTATCTGTTAATAACTCATATTTTGGGAAAGACCCCCAATTTAGATTCTTCTGTGTGGTTAAGGGAGGACCAAAGTTTGTCTTGAGCCCACAGGGTCTCAAGGGCCTTCAGCTCAAAATAACCCACATGCCAAAGTGTCACATTCTGGGGCAGTGGGAGGTGGAAACTCTCCTGAACCCCGTCACTTGCCAGGAGAATTTCAGATATGTTTAGAAGTATACAAATAATGGAAGAGAAAGAAAGTTAGGTTTTTTTCTGGGAACATGTTATGTGAGCACTTGTCAGGTGGTAGATATGGGCTTTTACCCTTGGCTTTTGGATTTCCTGAGCATCACTCATCAGGGCTGCATCATCCAAGACCATAGGTAGAGGCTCCCTACAATCCTTTCAATGCTGAAAGTCAAGAACAAGCCTCCTGACATTCACTCTCCCAGCCCTCAGTACATAAATGTGTAAGTCTCTAATTCCTCTATCAAGCCTTTCATTACTTTAAATACCACAAGTAGAATCTGATTGGTTCTCAGAAAACAACTCTGTATAATTCTACCTCAATCTTTGTAATAGATACAGGAGCTTGAGTTTTTCTTATCTATATGTGTAATATTATAAATGTCTTTTTATTTGATGTAATAAAGTTCCCAGACTTTTGGTCTTGTAACAAAAAAATTAAATTGTCCTTGGAGCAATTGTTAACCATCTTCTTAACATTATTCACAGAATGAAATTACTAAGTCAAAATCTATTTGCATTTCAAATTTCCATATGCATCATATTGACAAACAAATTCTACAAAGGCTATGTAAATGTATACTTTCACCAATTACATGTGGACATGTTAATTTCTCCTTGACATACACAGTGCTTTTTTTTTTAAAAAAAGATCAATTATAGCAGATGAAAGATAAAAATTATATGTTGTCTCCTTTTATATTTCTTTGATTACATATTAGTAGAGTAAAACATTTTACATAAATGTATCAGTTATTCTTATTCAACTTTTGGAAATTTTCTGCTGTAACATTTTCCTATTTTTCTTTCTCCCTCATTTTTTTTATAGATTTGTAAAACTACTTGGTTCAAAAATTTTATTTGAGGGGTGCCCCAGTGGTTCAGTTGGCTAAGTGTCCAGCTCTTGATTTGGGCTCAGGTTATGATCTCTGGGTTGTGAGATCAAGCCCTGCATCAGACTCTGCACTTAGCTGAGAGTCTGCTGGAGATTCTCTCTCACCCTCTACCTCTTCCTCCTGCTCTCTCTCTAAAATAAATAAATAAGTCTTTAAAAAACTGCATTTGGACTTTGAATTAAAGTGTTCCATTTAAGGGTGCCTGGTGTAAAGCATACGACTCTTGATTTTGGTTCAACTCATGATCTCAGGGTCATAGATCAAGCCTGTGTGGGGCTCTGCACTGAGTATGGGGCCTGTTTAAGATGATTTCTCTCCTCCTACCCACCCCTCCTGCCCCAACTGGTGGTCTTGCTCTCTAAAAAAATTAAAAAATGAAGCGATCCCCTTGCACTTCTATTTTTTTTTAAGATTTTATTTGATGGAGAGAGACACAACGAGAGAGGGAACACAAGCAGGGGGAGTGGGAGAGGGAGAAGCAGGCTTCCCATCTAGCAGGGAGCCTGATGTGGGGCTCGGTCCCAGGACACTGGGACCACGACCTGAGCTGAAGGCAGACACTTAACGACTGAGCCTCCCAGGAGTCCCTGCACTTCTATTTTTATTAAAATACTTTTTACATTGAAAACTAACCTTATGGAGATTTAATTTACGTACCATAAAATGTTCCTAATTTAAATTTACAGTTTGGTGAGTTTGGAAAAAAATGTATACACCCAAGTGACAACCACCCAGTCAAGTTATAGAACATTTCTACAACCCCCCCAAAGTTCCTTTCTATCCTTTTGTGGTCAATCCCACCCAGCCTTGGTCCTTAGAAAAATACTAATCTTGGGGCGCCTGGGTGGCTCAGTTGGTTAAGCGACTGCCTTCGGCTCAGGTCATGATCCTGGAGTCCCGGGATCGAGTCCCGCATCAGGCTCCCTGCTCGGCATGGAGTCTGCTTCTCTCTCTGACCCTCCTCCCTCTCATCCTCTCTGTCTCTCATTCTCTCTCTCTCAAATAAATAAATAAAATCTTTAAATAAAAATACTAATCTTGCTTTTTTATTGAATGGCTTACTCTTTCCCATAATTTCATATATGTGAAATCAAAGAGTATGTTCATTTTTGTGTCTTATTTCTTTCACTGAGCATAGTTTTTGAGACTCACTCATGTTGTTGCATTCATCAACTTTCTGTTTATTGCTTAATAACATTCCTTTTACAAATATACCACAATTTATTCATCTGTTGAACTGTTGGGGGACATTTTGATTGTTTCCAGTTTGAGGCTAATCAGAGTAAAACTCTTATAAAATGAGTCTCCAATTCATTGTGTAGATATATATGTTCATTTATCTTTGGTAAGTATCTATGAGAGCAATGGCTGTGCCATCTGCTAGAGGTCAATTTAGCTGCTTATAAATTGGCACTGTTTTCCAGAAAGGCTGTATGGTGACTAATTTCCACCAGCAATGCAGGAGGTATCCTGCTCTCTCACATCCTCACTTCTTCACCTACTGTCCATCTTTTCAACATCCCACATGGGTAGTGACATTTCACAGTACTTTTATTATGCATTTATTGAAGACTTAGTATGTTAGGCAGTCTTTCATGTGCTTTTGGCTATTTGTTGTTTCTTGTTAATGAAGTATGTGTTCAAAGCTTTGACAATATTTTCATTAACAAGTTTGTCTTCCTTGTTTTCCTTTGCAAGAGAGAGTTTTGTATGCTGGATAAAAGTCCTTTACTAGATATAAACTTTGCAAATATGTTCTCCTACTCCTTTTAATTTTATTAATTATGTGTTTGTCATAAGTTTTAATGAAACATAACTTGCAAAACATTTTATTTACACTTTTAAAGTGTATCATTCAATAGTTGTCTGTATAATCAGAGTTGTGCACCCATTAACAATATCTAACTTTAGAATAACAACATTTTTAATGTTGATGTAGTTCAATTTATCACCTCTTTCTTTATATATTTCATGTTTTCTGTCTCCTACCTAATAAATATTTGTCTACTCCAAGTTGCAGATTTTCTGGGTTTTTTCCTGAAATTAGTTATAGCTTTTGACATTTTTAGTTAAATTGTGCGTGACTTTTGGTAAAAGTCAAGATTTGTATTTTTTCATATATACATCCAGTATGTCCATCACAGTAAGTTGAAAGGACTATCCTTTCTTCATTGAAAAACCTTACCATCTTTGTTGAAAATCATTCGGGGATATATGCATGGTGTTATGTCCATATTGTTCAGCCTGTCCCATTGATTCATGTGCTTAGTCTTATGCCACCATTACCGGCTCAGTGTTGCTCTATAGCATGTCTTGATAATCTGGTCCATCTGTTTCTAAATTGTGCTTATTGTGTGTGATGTTTTTTTCTTTAATTATTACTTCAAATGTGGAATCTAAAAACCAAAACTAACAAACAAACTAAAGAAACAGATTCAGACTCATAAATACAGACAACAAACTGGTGGTTGCCAGAGGGGAGAGGGTGGGTGGTGACAAAATCAGTGAAGGGATTTAAGAGGTACAAACTTCCCATTACAAAATAAATAAGTCATGAGGATGAAAAGCACAGCATAGGGAATAGAGTCAGTAATAGTGTAATCATCTTGTGTGGTGAGAGAAGGTGACTACACTCTCCCTAAATTGGCCCACCTCCCACCTGCTCTCCTTGGGTTCCTTCTGAAAGTGCACATAATGTGGTCTGAACGATGAGCTTATCACAAGCCTATATGCACTAGTGAATGGATACGGATGGTGCCTAGTAGCTGCTCACAAAGCTGCTCTTAATATCGGAGCTGCAGTATGGAAGTGAGAAGCAAGGAAACCTTGATGGTACAGTCCTTTGCCCCCTCTCTAAAATGACCTATCAATTTAAACAATTCTTTAAAGTACCTGTGTCCTCCTCCTCAGAAATCAGATCAACACTGACAAGACTCTTTATTTCTATTAGCCCATAGAATACGTCTATCAATGAGAACCTTATATTTCTCAAAATTAAAAATTAAAACAAGAAAGAAATCTATGATTTCTTCCCTCCTTACATAGCCCAAAAATCCTGAATCATGCAGGAAGAGGCATCCTATTGGAAGGGAGAGATGTGTAAGGGAAATTTGAGGAGTCTGAGACCCACTGTTTGGCCCCTGGGCATGGGTAATGCTGCAGCATCCTCAGTGGGCCTCAGTCTTAGCCCTCTTTGCCTTATTTCTCCATCTCCCCTTCTAAACATCACATTCTTTTCAGACAAAGGACTGTAGTTCTAAACATGCTAAGAGGAAAAGAAATCACTTGAACCAAGTTCAAACTATTCCCAAACCCCACCCCAAATACTTCTTACCCAGAAGATCCTGGGTAAATCCAATGACAGGCATCTTCCCATGAACTGCAGGAAGCTCGTGTGTATGTGGCCCATGAACCACCACCATCATGGGCTATGTCATTTCCCTCTTTGTGAAGCCCTCCCCACAAAACAATCACCAGAGTGCCTGGAATGACATTAGTACTTAATGCATAATGATTAAATTAATGAATTGACGGATGCATAGTTGAATATCTGAATTAAAACATGTCTGTGAAAAGATGAATCTAACAGAGAAATGTCGAAAAGTTTAGAATTTGTGCCCCCTTGGAATGCAAGCATAGCAAAGATGCATGAAGCAGGAGAGATACAGAAAAATAATTATCTGGTTTATTCAACAAGCACACTTGAAAGAGGAGGAAACTATGATATTTGTCAAAGAAGGCATTTATGTAATCCCTTAAAACACTTAATCTATATGCAGAATCTATAAGGCCAATGATAAAGTGAGTTATATTGCCTTACTTCATTGAGCAAATGGAACCTTGAGGCAAAATGAATGACCTGTGGGGGAAAAAAAATCATAGTATTCAAAGCTATCCATCCTCTACACAGATCAAGTAAAGTACATAATGTATTTAATTCTTTTGATCTCAAGTTTTTTATGCCCAGAATCCAAAAAGTACTTCCCTCCAAGGCCTCAATCCCCTTGGGGTCCCCTACTTATATAAGACCCAGGGATTTCACTGGCACCTCTGCTACCAGGAATACAGGGCTGATGAGATGGAGGCTGTCCACTTATCTCCAGTCCATACAGCAAACAGAGCTTTCTTTCCTCTTTAAAGGCTCATAGCCCCTGAACTTCCTCCAATTAATTCTAGAAAGAAAATACTGCTTGATGTTCTTAGAGAGTTTGCCTGTTTGTCTCTCCCTTTATACTGTGACAGGACACAGAAGGAAACCTGGGATTGGGCAGCAACTCTGCCTCTAAATGTAAGTGTTTCCCTTGCATTGTGGCTGTAGCACCAGACTTTCCTCTCAGTCTACAAAAGTCCTGGGCCCCATGGGAAGACTCAGAGGCAGAACAACTGGTGGACACCAAGCACAGGTGAACTGGGCCAGAGCATCAGGATCCAGGGGGAAACATGGGGAACAAAGATCCAATGGTCCAGTGAACAAGTTTTGCCATCTCAATAAGGAGAGAAAAAAGGGAGGAAAAGGTTACGAGTATAAAATTGGCAACTATTTCTAAAACAGACCTGAACCAGGAAATAGGAGGACACATCCTGAATGGCAGGACAGATGTGTACTTTAGCAGAAGGAAAGCTTTGGTGACACAGTGAAGGTGGAAGAAGGAGAGGCAGGAGGGGCAGACTGCCTCATGGGGTCCCACAGGGTAAAGGACACACTGATCTGTTTCCCCAGCCACTGGTATGTAAACACACAGTACAGAGGAAATCTCAAAAATAGAACCCAAGTTAATGAGAAGACAGAGCCCAGGATGGGAGAGTTTTAGATATTTGGGGTACAGTCTCACCTCTGCTGCTAAAATGCTACACAACTTAGAACTTTACACTTTACCTCTCTGGGCCTCAGTTTCCCAATTTGTAATGTGAGGCATGTGGGTGAGATACAGCTAGCACTTCCTGAGTGTTCACTCTGAGTCAGGGACTTAACTGTGAGCATTTGGTGCTCATGAAATGGTTTCTGCTCATATTATTGCCATCTCAGATGAAAGCCTGAGGTGATTTCCACAGAGTCATAAAGCTGGTCAGTGTCAGAGTCATGGTCCCAGCCTCCCAGTCTAGCTTCTGTGTCCTTGCCGGCCTTTCTCTGCTTTGGTTCCAACACATGGTCCCAGAACAAACGGACAGAGAAGTAGACACACACAGTAATCAAAGCCTTACAGCTACTCAGAGAAGCCTTTCTGGAGATCAGTATTAAGCTGGGGTTTTGTAGCAGGGATAAATATTGACTGTGGGGGATAAAGAACAGTAGGAAAAGAAATTAATGTTAATTGTGAAGACAGAGGGAGGGAAATTAGTGATGTATAATGGTCATGGACAAGCCAGGTTTCTACAGCTGAAGCCAGAAGTGTGTTGTAATGCTCAGGAGTAAAACACCTGAGGCGATGATCAGGACAGAGACTTCCAGAAATAATGTCATGAAAAATAATTGAGAGAACTAAGAGTGTTAGGAGGAAAATGAGACCCCTAAAGGGATATGATCACTACTCCAATAACTAAAGGGTTGTCACTGATAAAAAGAACCCCTTGCAGGTGTCAGCAGGGGACACTTCCAAAGCTAGGGCTGTATGAGTCAAGGAGGCATATCTGGTTCATTTCTGAATAAGAAGGTTCTCGACAATGAAGACACGTAGCAAGAGAGCAGCCTGCGCTGTGTCTGAGGGTTTCTTATAATTGGATCTTGACTGTGGAGACTAGACATATATCCCAGGTTTATATAAAAAGTTCACAGAATTGGGTGCAAATTGAGGAAGGAGATTCCTGAGCTTCTTCTAATATAAAGATTGTCTGCTTGTCTCAGCCTAGTCGGAAGCTTTCAGCACTACGTGCTCTCAGATTAAATGACAGATCTTCACACAGATAATGGGGACAGTTGTTCTTAGAACATTCTGGAAGAATGGAGACCTCGTCACCCTTTGCACTGAGTTGGAGCTCTACTTAGCCTCTTAATCCCAAATTCCCATGCAATCATGACAAAGAAAATCCCAATATGTGGGATCATTCTACACCTGTCCCAAAGGCTTCACAACTGATTATTTATCATAAATAAATCTCTACACTTTTAATTAATAATATTAAAAAATACTTCATTGTATCTAAGCAAACACTATTTGAGGCCAACATAGGAGGGGCTGGATAGAACACTTTTCATTGGTTTTTGTTTTTTTCTGAAACGGTCATAAGAATGCTTTTCAGGTAAGTGATTTCTGAGGGCTGTTGTTCTCATGTGGGTTAAATAAATGGCTTGATCTTTTTGTGCCTCCCTTTCTTTTTCCATAAAATGACAGGATTAGGTGAGATGAGCTCTAAATCACTTCTTGATTTAGCAGACTGTGTATGAAATTTCAGGTGTCCTTGAATTGGGGCATATTTTAGGTCACTTCTCCTGCCTCCTGCTTTTCTCCATCCTATGATCACTGTGCTTAAGGGTTTGCTACTCATGTCTTCAAGCCAATATTTTCAGCTTTGTGCAGAAACACAAATATGGCCTCTTTGGGGCATTTCCCTTTTGTCAAATTCTCTCTGTTCACAATTTCAGGATGTGTGAATCCGATTCCCACTGACCAATGACAAGACAGAACCAGAGCATGATCACTGAATTCATCCTTATAGGCTTCTCAAACCTGGGGGATCTGCAGATCCTTCTCTTCTTCATCTTCCTCCTGGTTTACCTGACCACGCTGATGGCCAATGCCACCATCATGACTGTCATTCGGCTAGACAGGACTTTGCACACTCCTATGTACTTTTTTCTCTTTGTCCTCTCCTGCTCTGAAACCTGCTACACCTTGGTCACTGTACCAAAAATGCTGACCAACCTGCTTTCCACATGTCAGACTATTTCTTTCTCCGGGTGTTCTGCTCAGCTCTTCTTCTTTGTGGGCTTGGCTTGTACCAACTGTTTTCTAATTGCTGTAATGGGGTATGATCGCTACATTGCCATCTGCAACCCTCTCAACTACACACTTGTTGTCAGCCGAGCCACCTGTGTGCAGCTAGTTCTAGCCTCCAGCTGCTGTGGCTTCTTGATCTCTGTGGTTGTCAATGTCTTGGTGTTTAGTGTGCCCTTCTGTGCCTCCAATCAGATCAACCACTTTTTCTGTGATATTTCCCCAGTCATAAAACTAGGCTGCACTGACACCAACCTGAAGGAGATGGTCATCTTCTTCCTCAGCATTCTGGTCTTGCTGGTCCCCTTTGTGCTGATCTTCATCTCCTATGTTTTCATTGTCTCCACCATCCTCAAGATTGCATCAGCTGAGGGACAGCGCAAGGCCTTTGCCACCTGCGCCTCCCACCTCACAGTGGTCATTGTCCACTATGGCTGTGCCTCCTTCATCTACCTGAGGCCCACATCCCTGTACTCCTCAGATAAGGACCGGCTCATGGCAGTGACCTACACTGTGATCACCCCACTGCTCAACCCTCTCGTCTACACACTGAGAAATAAAGAAGTGAAGACTGCTCTGAGTAAGGTTCTCAGCAGGTACTCATTCCCCAAAACTGTATGAGTGGCTTGGTAAATCAAAAGAGTTATATTCATGATAGAAATGAGGATTTCAAGTTACTTTGATTTTTTTTATTGGGAAGTCTTTATTTGTGGTTAGCCTATATTGATTGCAGTGGTTATATCCATTGGTCCCCAGTAAGTTATGTGAATGTGGAAACTCTCAAGCACTCAAGTCATGCTATTTTCATGCACTGGAAATGTAGGTTTTCTCAGCTGACACTACAACTGATGCATTATCCTTCTGAGAATGCCTAGCCCATTGATCCTCTTCTCACACCGAAGGACACCGTGGAGAAGGAGTTTAAATTTCTCAATGATTTTCTCTATATTTTGAGGTTTCCAAAGAAATATTTATAATAAATAAATTATTTATAGATAAAAAGAATGAATTCACTTATAGTTAAATAAGGAGGGAATTCAGGTTCTAAAAGACTGATGGTAGAGTAGAAAACATAGACTGTGGACTCACAGAAACCTGGATTTGAATCTTGATTTGGATCATTTTCTAGCTAAATGCCATGAGCCAAGGTTAACCTCTCTTGTGGTCAGTTATCCCCTGTGTAACATGAGACTCCCAATACCTCTTGAGTGGGGCATTTTAAGAACTCAGTAAATTAGTAGATGCAAAGCAATCCCATGCTTATCTCATAGAAGGCATAGGCATTACAAATTATTGTTCCCTTTCATACCACCTTCCTCCTCTTTCTTTCTACTATAAACCAGGATTGTACTAAATGTCAGATATGGTGGGAAAGTAAGTTGACTACTCAAGAGCTCTGTTGATACACCTACTACTGTGTGCAAAGTAGTAAATTAAGTGTTGTAGGTAAAGAGTGACTGAACCCACCCCTCTCTTTCGTGTCCCATTATAAGAAGTGACCAAATTTCAGTTACCTATTTCAGTATCTCATATATATTCCACTGAGTACTCTGGGTTTTGTTAAAGGTGTGTTTCAATAAAACCACTGCACTTTATGTAATAATTTCATAATTTTTCATTCCTCAGCATTTCACTTGAGCACACACTAGGCTTTCAAAAAAATCTTTGTTCAATTAATAAATGATGATAAAAGGCAGTTCGTTGAGATCTCCTAATTTACCTGTAAATATAAATTATCACCAAACTGAATGGATTTTTTTCCTGGATCTTCGTGGTCCTTTTTTTTCTTTTTTTTAAGAGAGCGAATGTATGAGTGGGGTGGGAGGGCCAGAGGGAAAGAAAGAGGGAGAATCTTAAGCAGGATCCATGCTAAGTGCAGAGCCCACAGCGGGGCTTGATTTCATGACCCTGAGGTCATGACCTGAGCCAAAATCAAGAGTTGGATGCTTAACTGACTTAGCCACCCAAGAACCTTTCAGTGTAACTTTAATATTGATTTAATAAGATATTGAATAAAGATTTATTTTATATGATCAACTCAGAATATGTTTCTACTGTTATTTTTTTATCTAACAAATAATTATTTAGCATCTGTCACTCAATAGGCACAATGAGGGTAACGAAGAGATGAGAAATATTGCAAACCAAAAAAAAGAGAATTATAACACAGTGTGATAAGTAATTACTTGGGATACAATGGCTGTATATGTTTAAGGATCTACCCCAATCTTAGAGAAATCAAAAAAGACTTCGTGGAGTAAGTAATATTGAAATTGAGATCTGAAAAATAAGTAAAAACTGAGGAAGTAGAGAGTGGTGAAGAGTGTTTGGGGAAGTGCACAGATTCAGAGAAGGATTGCATAGCTTAGATGAGTATATTTATGTGTTACACAGGCCCTGAAAATAGAAATCCAGGATGACAGACAGAGGTGATAATATAAGGCAGAAATGGAATCCCCTTAGGAAGAACTTTCTGGTTTAAATTAAGACAGCCAGATTGAACCCAACTATATTAATAAACAGGGTCTATCCAAGGGTGGCTTGACTTAACATATTTTATAGTTCAAAATTACTCTATGTATGGCAAAAAAGGATAGATGAAGTGATAAATTTATTGATTAAATTAGATCAGTAGATAGAACAGATGGGAGTAGATACAGGATATAAGTTATATATATGTAATTTTATGCATCTATTAAGACAATTATATACATAATTTACTTTAAAATTTGATTTATATATTTAAGATGTGATTTTCCTGATAGGTGCAGAAAAATTCAAACATTTAACATGCAATTATAAATAAAAACATATAAAACTAAAAATAGTAGACTTTTCTAATCTGATAGCCTATCTTTAAAAAATTGACAGCAAATATCGTGCTTAATGATAAAATAGGGGGAATGTCCCTTTGATACCAGGAATAAAATAATAATGCCCACTCTCTATTCAGTACTGTCCTAGAGGTCTTTCCTATTGTAAGGGAAACAAATAAAATAATGGTAGTTTAAAAGGAAGAACTTAAACTGTGGTCATTGAAAATATTCTTAGGAACATAGAAATTACATAGGAATATACAGATAAAGATAAGAATTAATAAATTAACATATTTACAAGATTCCTTGATACAAAGTCAATAATAAAAAAATAAAATATATTTCTCTGAATCAACAGAAAATAAAATCCTTATGTATAGGAATATACATAAGAGGTTAACCTTGGCTCATGGCATTTAGCTAGAATGCTAAATGCAAAAGAACAAGAAAAGTCAAAGTGATCTTTAAAAAGCACTAGTCTAGAACCATGAGAGACGATGGACTCTGAAAAACAAACTGAGGGTTCTAGAGGGGAGGGGGGTGGGAGGATGGGTTAGCCTGGTGGTGGGTATTGAGGAGGGCACATTCTGCATGGAGCACTGGGTGTCATGCACAAACAATGAATCATGGAACACTTCATCTAAAACTAATGATGTAATGTATGGGGATTAACATAAGAATAAAAAAAAAATTAAAACTCAAAAAAAAAAAAAAAGCACTAGTCTAGAGTACTTACATTTCCAATACCAAACCTATAATTAAGTTACAGTAAAAAAAAAAAAAAAAAGATAGTAAAATGCTGGTGCAAAAATATAAACTTGAACAATAGAAGAAAAAAGATCACTCAGAAATAATCCAATATGCATATATTCATCTGGTTAAGGCAAAGGTGACACTGAGTTCAAGTGCATTCTCTCATATCTGGAATGAAAGAAAATCTTTACAAAAATAGTGCAGGATCAATGGATATCCACAGGAGAAAACAGAAAATCTACCCTTATCTCATATCACACAGGTAATCAATTCCAGATGGATATTAAAACTAAATATTTAAGGTCAAGCAATACATTTTCTAGAATATTGAAAAATTTATGTGCTTGTGGGTGGGAGGGGTGGGGGTGGGCAGCACAGGTGAAGAGGAGTGGGAGGTATCACACTGGCTTCTGTTGTATGAAAAGGCAAAGAGAGACAGTGAGTGGGCGGGGATGCTTCCTTTTGTCATCCCTCACTCACGAGGCCTTGAAGAAGTTGTTGACAGGGAACTGCACTGGGGAAGGGTCTGGACAGTCTTAGTCCAGACTCCTGACCTGGTTGGGCTGAGACTAAGTAAATAAATCTGCGTTTTCCATTTAGGCTGTAAGTCTGAAGTTTTAGATGGGATACGGTCACATTGTTTTGCAGACCTTCTTCATTCTGCTTAGATATACAATAATTATTTCTGGCTTCATGAATATCATCAGTCCCTCTATATTGGAAATCACATCCCCCACATGTTTTATGTCTGTGAACAACATGACTCTTAACTGTTTTCATTGTCTCTTGAATTACCCAGTGTAAACTTTGCTGCATAATTTTGAAACTAAATTTAATACATATATTTGGACTCAGGGTATACATTTCTATATCCTCCTTCCAAATGACTCCTCCCAAATTCACCTTACTATATTATTACTTTAATTTTGCTCTTATTTCTTATATGTTAATATATTTATACTTGCCTGCACAGCACATACTTAAATCATCTCTAATCCATCCTGGAAGGTTACTCTTATAATTTAAAATTCTTTGGGTTACAAATATAAAGTAATCCAACTCAAACTGATATTAATGAAAACTAAACCTATTGGCTTATGTAAGCTGAAAAGTTCAGTGTTGCAACAGTTTTGGGCACAGGGTGATATAGAATTCCAATAGTCATCTTCACATAGTCTTTGAGATGTGTCTGAAAGCTCTGCTTCTTCAATCTTGGCTTCGTTTTTAGCCTAAACTCAACAGTCTCTGAGAACTCCAGCTCACACAATCCAGTCCAAAGGAAGAGAGAATTCACTTCTTCAAATGTGAAAACAAAAGTCAAGACATTGAATTTTGCTGTTCCTGATTGTCCAGACTTGGATCACATGCCTATCCTGAAGCAAACCCTTAAGCCAGAGGGAATCCAGTGGCTGACTGCCATAGTGTCACCTGCTCTCCCCTGGAACATTAAAGCGAGGCAATTGGATGAGACTGAAGCCAAAATTTGAAAAAAATTAAGGTAGTAGTGAAGAGGAAAAATCTGTGTCCTAAGATGGCTGACCGAGCCAGCAGGGAAGTCCCAGTCCCTGCCCCAGGGCTCTTCCGGGTTCTTCTCCTTGCTCTGCTTCCCATGCATGGTCCTTCTCCCTGCTCCATTTCCCATGGGCGCCAAAAGTGCCAAGTATGTGGAAGTAGAAGTGTATAAATTACCCCTTTTTGCTTGTGCTGGGGCTCAGACCTTTGGAGTTCATCCTCCCCTGAGCCCATCGGTGTTAAATAAACCTCCTATCCTCCAAGATCTCCGAGTGCCACTTGGTTCTTCCAGCCAGCAATCCAGTCCAGGTTCCATAACATTTGGTTCCCTAACCGGGAAACCCATTGTTGTCACTGGTTTGGGGGCAACGGTGGGGCAGGGACGGAACGAGAGATTGGAACAAGAGATCAGAACGGAGAAGGTGCGCCCTGCCTAATATTCAGCAGTCCCCCCCTCCCCCTGGTCGCCTCAGACTGGTCCCACTCCGCCATTCCCGCTGACTCGAGGAGACTTGGCAGGTGAGGACCTGGTCTTGATGTTGGATCACGGTAAGGCCTGGGGGCCCCAGACCCAGACAGACCCACCCGCTGGAGTGGAAGGGGAGCCTGATCACCTCCCAGAGACCTCTTAGAGGTCTCACTGGTAGGGATTCCCAGGGAGGGAATGTAACTTCTGGAGTGTGAATGTGTGAGTGAATGTGCAGTCCGACCTGGCTTGCTCAAGCGGACTGATTCTGTGACTCCATGGGCGGGCACCCTTAAAGTCCTCAGAAGCCTATGGAGTCTGAGTGGGCCTGTCTGTGATTCTGTGGTGAATGGCATACAGTCTAGGGTGACATCAGAATAGTTTTTGATCGTAAGTCACAATGCTGACACCGCTACCGCTAAGCCTCACCTAAGCTCCCTCAGGACACAGCCAGACGGGCATCTAATTGGTCTCCACCCCTTTTTGTCTGTCTCTATGCCATCACACATGGGAATATTATCATGGGGTCAGGACAGAGTAAACCCACGGTCCTCGAGATCATGATCAAAAATTTCAAGAAGGGGTTCTCGGGAGACTATAGAGTCAGGATGAATCCCGGCAAACTGAGAACCCTATGTGAATTGGAATGGCCCACCTTTAATGTCAGGTGGCCTTCTGAAGGGATGTTGGATGTCCCAACTATCTGTCGAATGTGGCGAGTCATAATAGGAGAACCAGGACACCCCAACCAGTTCCCGTACATTGACTCCTGGCTAGGAATTGCCCAGACCCTTCCCCCTTCGGTGTGATTCACTTGCAATAGGCAGAGACAGGCCAGGGTCTTAGTCACCTCATCCAAGTGGCCCAAAGAAGGCCGACAGAAGCCCCAGCCTCCACAGATTCTAACTGGAGATCCCAAAGATGAACTGATCCTGCCTCCACCACACACACCTTAAAGTTCTGCACCCCCAGTTCCAAACACTCCACCACCATCAGTGGATCCACTCTTTCCAGGACCAGCAGCCAGGCTGTGCCCCAGGCCAGATGCAAGTGTCCTCCAAATGCTGGTACGAGAGACACGGGAACCCAAGAGATGCAATGAAGACGGGAGAGTGCAACCAGGTCATTCCATGATGTATTATCAACCTTTCTCCACCACAGACCTCCTCAACTGGAAACTCAGCACTCCTTCCTACTCTGAGAAAACACAAGTTATGGTAGCCCTCATGGAATTCCTCTTCCAGACTCACTGGCCGACCTGGGAAGACTGCCAACAGTTATTCCACACCCTTTTTAACACAGAAGAGAGGAGAATACTGAGGGGAGCATGGCAGTACCTAGAAGAGCATGCACAAGCGGGAGTCATTGACCCTACTGCCTGGGCTAACACAGCTGCACCTGAGGAGCGCCCAGCATGGGACTTCACCACAACCGAGGGACAGGCCCACATCCACCAATTCCAGGAGGTCTTCTTCCAGGAAATCTGGGCAGGAGCTTAGAAACCCATGAACATGACTAAGATATACTCAGTCACTCAACAACCAGGGGAGTCCCCCGGAGACTACTACAAAAGACTATGTGAAGCCTACAGGATATACACTCCATTTGACTCTGAGGCACAGGAAAGCCAACAGATGGTAAACACCTCCATCAGAAAAAAACTTCAGAAACTAGAGGGTTTTGCTGGGATGAACATCACCCAGCTAACAGAGATTGCCAATAAGGTCTACATGAACAGGGAGGTCACAGCCGAAAGGGAAGCTGACAAAAAGATGAAAAAGAAGGTCAGCCTCCTCGCCACCGTCCTGAAAGAAAAGGACGACACAAAGGCGGGGAGACCCCGACCACTGAAAGGGGGGAGACCCAGAACCCCCTTGGCAAAGGATCAATGTGCCTACTGTTAATGAGAAAGGGCATTGGAAAAACGAATGTCCCAACCAGGGAAAGGCTCAGAAACCCAGCCACTACAAGGAAGAACCCTGAGAGGAAGACCTCATAGGCCTTGCGGGAATAGACTCAGACTGAGGGGGACCAGGCTTCTCCTCTTTGGCCCCCATGAGCCCCAGTCAGAATGAAAGTAGGGGGCCAATCAGAGACTTTTATGGTTGATATTGGGGCCGAGCACTCTGTTGCCACCTTCCCAATGGCCCCTTTCAGCAAAAGGACTGCAACCATCCTTGGGGCCACCGGGATGCAGGTGATACAACAGCCCTTTGCCAGGCTCGCCAGCGCAAACTCGGGGGCCACAAGGTCCAACATGAATTCCTTTATCTGCCTGATTGCCCCATTGCCCTCCTGGACCGAAACATACTCTCCAAGCTTGGGGCTTAGATAACCTTTGAGCCCACCGGACACACCAGCCTCCGACTGAACCCAAGGCAAGAGGAGACAGGGTCTCTGGTACTAGCAGTTGCCACGCTGAGGGAAGAAGAATGGAGGCTATTCTGTGCCAGGCCCAACCGAGCAGGCTGCCAGAGTTCAGACTCTCCTTCCCTTCAGTATGGGCTGAATACAACCCACCTGGACTAGCCCAGAATCAGGCCCCTGTCATTGTTGAACTGATCCCATGAGCCCAACCTCAGAGGCAAAGGCAATACCCCTCCCACAAGAAGGTAAGATTGGCATCCAAGAACATCTGGCCAAACTCAAAGAAGCAGGTATTCTAATCGAGTGCCAGTCAGCCTGGAATACCCCACTCCTGCCAGTCAAGAAGCTGGGAGGGGGATACCAACCAGTTCAAGACCTGCGGGCCATCAAAAAGGTAACCATCTCTCTGCACCCAGTGGTCCCGAATCCATACACTCTCTGCGGCCAAATCCCAGGGTCAGCCAGATGGTTCACTTGGCTAGATTTAAAGGATGCCTTCTGCCTCTGCTTAGCTCCCCAGAGTCAGCCACTGTTTGCCTTTGAATGGACTGAACCTGATACAGGGCGCCAGATGCAATTAACTTGGATACGCCTCCCACAGGGGTTTAAAAACTCACCAACACTCTTTTGGGAAGCTCTGGCTGCGGACCTTGCCAGCTTCCCAAGAGAGGCTGCACGATGCACCCTCCTACAGTATGTGGATGACCTCCTCCTCACCAGTGACACCCAAGAAGACCACACAAAAACACAAAGGCCCTCCTACAGCTCCTGTCAGACTCGGGATACTGAGTCTCATGGAAGAAGGCCCAAATCTGCCAACAACAGGTCTGATACCTCAGTTTCCTCCTCACCCAAGGGAAGAGAGAACTAGGGCCAGAGAGAAAAAAGTCATCATCTCCCTGCCACAGCCCCAGACAAAAATGGGCCTGTGAGAATTCCTAGGGGCTGCAGGATTCTGCCGCATCTGGATCCCTGGGTTCTTGGCAATAGCAAGACCCCTCTATGATCTCTTAGGGGCACCAGACAAGAACCCCCTGCCTGGACTGAGGAAGCAGAAGCAGCCTTCACAGAGATAAAGACCGCCCTGTGGTGGGCTCCAGCCCTGGGCCTACCAGATGTAGAAAAACCCTTCAATCTCTTTGTACATAAAAAGGAAAAAATAGTGCTCATGGTACTCACCCAGACTATTGGGCTCTGGCAATGGCCAGTTGCATACCTGTCAAAGAAGCAGGACCCCGTGGAAGCAGGATGGCCTCTGTGCCTCAGGGAGCTGACAGCCACAGTCCTACTCATCAAGGAGGCAGAAAAACTCACCCTGTGGCAAGAACTTAATGTCAAGGTCCCTCATGCAGTTGTGTCCCTCATGAACACACAGGGGCACCGCTTCCTTTCCAACTCTCAGCTAGCACAATACCAAGGGCTCTTCTGCGAAAACCCATGGATCACCCTCAAAACAGTAAGGACATTAAACCCAGCTACCTTCCTCCCCATGGAAGAGGAACCAGACCATGACTGCTCTGAGGTGACTGATGAAGTCTACGTGAGCTGTCCAGATCTGCGGGATCAAGCCATAAAGAATCCAGAGCTCATGCTGTTCAGTGATGGCAGCAGTTACCTACAAAAGGGTGCCCAGAAAGTGGGTTATGCAGTAACCACAACAACTTAAGTCCTAGAAGCTAAGGCATTAGAAGCTGGATGGCAGCTCAATGGGCTGAACTATATGCCTTAGTCCGAGCCCTCACCCTCAGTGAGAGCAAGCGAGTCAACATCTATACTGACTCTCGGTACACCTTCGCTACTGTACATATACATGGAGCCATCTACAAGGAAAGGGGCCTCCTAACCACAGCAGGGAAAGCTATCAAGAACAAAGAGGAGATGCTGAGACTCCTCGAAGCCATCTGGTTTCCAAAGGAAGTAGCAATCCTGCACTGTAAGGGACACCAGAAAGGAGATGACCCCATCATGCGGGGAAATCATCTGGCAGATGAGGCAGCCAAGACCGCAGCCTGGGAGGACATGGACAGAGCCCCTTCCCTCACCATGGCCCTGACACCCCAGGAAGAAGTCCCTCCGCCCAGTTACACTAAAAAGGAAAAAGAATGGGCCATGGCTGAGGGGGCCACCCTGACTGAAAAGGGATGGTGGATGATGCCAGATGGGTGCGTCTTCATTCCAACAGCAACCGGAGGGCATCTAGTCAAGGAACACCACTGACTCACTCATCTGGGAAAAACTGCATTAGAGGCCCTTCTCAAGAAGCACTACTACATCAGTTGGCTGCCAGCACTATGCCGAGCAATGAGTGAACGGTGCATAACATGTGCTAAAAACAATGCTCGATCTGCACCACAGCCCCCGCCAGGTGTCCAGAGGATGGGAGCAACCCCCTAGATCTAAGATCTAGAGGTAGACTTCACAGATGTGCAGCCGAGCAGGGGGTTCAGATATCTCCTAGTAATAGTATGCACATACTCTGGGTGGGTCAAAGCTTCCTGACCAGGACAGAGCAGAGCCAGGAAGTGGCTAAAGTCCTTTTGTGGGAGATTGTGCCCCGGTTTGGCCTGCCATTAACAATCCACAGTGACAATGGACCCGCATTTGTAGCAGACACTGTATTGTACTGGCCTTGACCAAATCTCTCAACATCACCTGGAGACTCCATACCGCTCACCAGCCCCAAAGCTCAGGAAAAGTAGAGTGAATGAATTGCACCCTTAAGGGAACCTTAGCAGAGTTTTGTCAGGAGACTAAACTTCCATGGCCGGATCTGCTACCCCTAGCTCTCCTGTGTGCTTGCTGCACGCCTGGGACACTAGATTTCTCCCCTTTCGAAATAATATATGGACGCCCCCCCCATGCCAAAAAAATAAAGGAGCAGCTTCAGGCCCTGGGGGCCACCCTAAATAAATTACAAAAATACACCACTGAGAGGGCCCCAATCTCCTTAGGGTCTCAGGTACACTCCTTCCAGACAGAGGACTCAGTTGGGGTCAAGGATTGGAAGAAAGATCTCCTCAAACCACAGTGGACAGGGCCCCACACTGTTGTACTAACCACCCCTACTGCCCTCAAGGTCTCAGGTGTCACCTGTGGGTCCACCACTCCAGAGTGAAGAAAGCTCATCATTCAGACGAGGAGTCATGCCAGTGGAAAGTCCAGCCAAACCCCACAGACCCGCTCTGGCTTTGCCTTCGACAAGACCCCACCGACTAATGGACACCTGCTTGCCGTGGTCCCTAGCTCTCATCGGCGTGATATCCCTCATCCTAGCAGTCAGACTTTATTCTGTTGCCCCTTCTGACTGGACTTTCCCCCAGAGACTTGCCATTGTTGTTGTTTACTGGGTCACCTTAGGATGTATTACTACACTCACTTGCTCACAGGTTTCCCCTCCCTTACTCTCCAAGCCATAAGGATACTAGGGAGCACCAACTACCCGCCATGTACATGCCAGCATTATCACAGCCCTCTTGGGCAAATAACCTCGATGAGTGTGCTAAATGCCACCCAACCCTCTGCCAACATGAGGGTCTATTCTACATGTCCAGTCACCCAATTTACCGATGTCCCAACTGCTATGTGTCTGTACCCCCTGAGGACCCCCCAGCCCCTCCACGGCCTCTCCCCACTCCTGTCCCAAAGGCCCCTGCCCGAGCTCCCACTCTCACTCTAACTGCAGCCATACCCAACCGAGAACAGACAACACCAACCCCATGGTCTCCCTGTTCTTGTACCTCGGTATACCCTAGAATACCAAGACAATGTTACGACTCAAAGGAAGTTACTGTTTGTCACCGTAGTGGGGAGACACTCATGACAGGAAAAATTAGGCCCAGACTATACTGGAGATATAGGAATCTGAGATGTCCTGAGGAAAAGGGCCTAACCTGCTGGGAACCTGACCTTTATCAACCCCTGCTGAGGCTTCCTCCCCATCGGGGACCTCTCGCTCTAGACCCTCAAGTGAATGGTATATTAGAAGGGATCCACCATTTACTCAACACAACCAACCCTCAGTTGGCTGCAGATAGCTGGCTCTGCCTGTGAACCGGGCCCCCTCAGCTTATAGCAAGCCCACTGAGTTTCCTCAACCTGACCAGACCCACGAGTGACCCTCCCAAACCCGCAGAAATAGACCCAAAACTGGCCAAAGTATTGTTGTCTTACCCGGCCCCCGACTGTGTCCATAATCCTGGGGAAACACATTCAGTAGGAAGCCTATCTGCCACCCAGTGTCTCCAAACCCACAGCTGCCCTTTGCTTGATGGGTGCATGTCTGTCACACCATGGTGCCCTCCAGAACCTGGCACCCTTTTCATGTGCGGACTGTATATTTATCGATGCTTACCAGCTAACTGGGCGGGGACATGTGCATTGGTGCTTCTTACTCTCCAGGTAGATATAATCCCCAATAATTAATCCCTTCCCATTCCCTTGCTGGCACATACACAGCCCAAAAGGGCCATCCAATTCATCCCACTATTGGCTGGATTAGGCATAACAACGGCTGTGGGCACTGGAATAGGAGGAATTGCCTCATCCTCCTATTACTACCAGCAACTGTCAGAAAATCTTGCAGAAGATAAAGAACAGGTGGCCATGTCTATAATGACCATACAAGGTCAGATGGACTCCCTTGCAGCAGTGGTACTACAGAATCGGAGGGGCTTGAACCTGCTCACCGCTGAAAAGGGGGGACTTTGTCTCTTCCTAAATGAGGAATGTTGTTTCTATGTAAACCCATCAGGGTTAGTCAGAGACATGATCCAGCAACTACAAGATCGGGTTGCACACAGGAGAGAAGAATTAGCAAATTCTTGGGGCATTTAGTATAATATCTGGAGCTAGGCTACATGGCTCCTTCCCCTAGCCGGTCCTCTCCTCATGATCCTGTTGGTATTCCTGTTCGGTCCATGTATTACTAATCTCATCACCTGATTCATCAGCTCTTGGATAGAATTAATTAAATTACAACTACTGGTAACCCAATACAGACCACTAGACTGGCAAGAGCCCTAATAATAATAATCAATGCCCATTCAAGTAAGAAAAAGGCATTGAAGGGGGGAATGAAGAGGAAAAATCTGTGTCCTAGGGTGGCTGACTGAGCCAGCAGGAAAGTCCCAGTCCCTGCCCCAGGGCTCTTCCGGGTTCTTCTCCCTGCTCCGTTTCCTGCATGCCAAAAGTGCCAAGTATGTGGAAGTAGAAATGTATAAATTACCCCCCCTTTGCTTGTGCTCGGGGCTCAGACCTTTGGAGATCATTCTCCTCTGAGCCCACTGGCATTAAATAAACCTCCTAACCTCCAAGATTTCCAAGTGCCACTTGGTTCTTCCTTCGGAGTTCCAGTCCAGGTTCCGTAACAGTAGGAGTGACCACTTGTATATCTTCTTTGGAGAAATGTCTATTCGGGTCCTTTACCCTTTGTTTAATCAAGTTATTTGGTTTTTGGTTCTTTGTTGTCATTGTTGCTTTGCTTTTGAAATGTATGAGTTCTTTATGTATTTTGGACATTAACCACTTATCAAATACATACTTTGCAAAATTTTTCTCCTACTCTGTAAATTATCTTTTCATTTGTGGATTGTTTCTTTGCTGTGCAGAAGCTTTTTAGTTTGATATACTTGATGTTTGCTTTTGTTGCTTGTACTTTTGGTGTCATATCCAAAAAATTATTGCCAAGACCAATAACAAGATAATATTCCCTCTGTTTTCTTTGAGAAGTTTAGAGTGTCAGGTCTTATGCTTAAGGATTTAATCTATTTTGAGTTGATGGATGTGTATGGTGTAATATATGGGCCCAATGTCATTCTTTTGCATGGAGATATCCAGTTTTTTCCAACAGCTTTATTGAAGAAACTGTCCTTTTCCCATATTGAAAGCACACAAAAAGCCAACAGGTATATGAAAAATTGCTCAACATCACTTATCATCAGGGAAATGTAAATTAAAAGCATGATGAGGTATCAGCTTACACCTAGATTAAATGTTCATAAGAATGAATTTTATCAGAGACAAAAGGTAAGTATTGGCAAGGAAGTGGAGAAAAGGGAACTCTGATACCCTGTTGGTGGAATTGTACTTGGTATAGCCATTATGAAAAACAAAATGGAATTTCCTCAAAACATTAAAAATAGAACTATCATATGATCCAGCAATCCCACTTCTGAGTATTTATCCAAGGGAATCAAAATCAGGAGATCAAAGAGATACCTGCACTCCCGTGTTCATTGCAGCACTATTCACAATAATCAAGATATGAAAACAAACTAAAGGTCCACATGGAAAGAAGAATGGATAAAGAAAATGTGGTACATACATACAATGGAATCTTATTCAGCCTTAAAACAGAAGGAAGTCCTGTCATTTACAACTACCCAGATGAGCCTTGAGGACATTATGGTAAGTGAAATAAACCAATCACAGAAGCACAAATACTACACGAGGTCCTTATAAGTGGAATCTAAAATAGCCAAAGTCATAGAAGAGAATGGAGAATAAACGGTGGTAGCCAAGGGCTAGGGGGAGGGGGAAATGTGGAGATGTTTGTCAAGGGTACAAAATTTCAGTTATGGAAGATGAGTTCTGGAGATCTGCTATACCACATAGTACTACAGCTAACAATACAATATTGTATGTTTACTTAAAATTGGCTAAGAGGATAGATCTTATGTTTGGTATTTTCACCACAAAATAATAAGAAGAATGATAATAATAATAGTAATAGTAATAACAATAGTGATGGGAGGAAACGTTGGGAGCTGATGGATAGGTCTATGGCCTTGGTGGTGATGATGGTTTTATGGGTTTGTACTTATCTCCAAACTCATCGAGGTGCCTACATTAAATATACACAGCTTGTCACAGGTACCTTGATAAAGTAGTAGAAGTGAGTGATAGGCATCAATAACAAAACAAAGTTCAGCATTCCAATTCAAATATATTAAATTCCACTCTTCTTCCCACTTCTTCATGGGCATTACTTTTTGTCTCAACCAGTTTTCATTCTCCCTTTTGCTCCCTTTTGTATCATTATTTCTTCATCTACCAGATACTTGATGGGTTCCTACTTTCTTCCCATGTCATTGTTAGGGGTTTTCAACATCCATCTAGGTATGTTTGGAAAGTGATGCTGAAATTGCATTTATTCCTCATGTGGCCACAGAACAAGAGAAAACCAGAAACTTTGGAGATTAGAAAATACGTGATGGTATTTTTGTGTAAACTGAGAGGTCATTTGTATCATTGGGTAATGCTGCTGTGACCACTGATCTACCCAACACTCTGCACACATTGATATCATGTCCCCTACGCACAACAGTATGCTATGTTTGCTTCTGGATAATGGAGGAGAGAGGTAGGAAAAATGCACTCGGTATGGGTAGTGAGCTGTGTCTCCTTTCAGCTCACTCCCACCAGGGCCTTCTCTATAAAAAACAACATTGCTCAATCGACCCTCTCAGCCTGACAGGAAAGACTTCCCTAATTGTAAATACAAAAGCACATTTTAAGCTAAACAAACATGTTTTACAATGTACCTATCATCATGAATCTCTGTATAAATTTCCCTTTTGTCCTTTTGGTAATGTGTAAAATTGAGAAATCAACTTAAAATTATTCAAATTTTCTAGAATTGCTGCATGCTGCATCTGAGAGTTGTGGAGAGCCCTCTGTTCCCCAAACCTTCTTGCCTGGCCCCAATTTTGAGCAATTTGGCATTTGGTGATTTCCCTCTATTTTTCACAATCAACTCAGCTGTTAATTAAACCCAGAGCAACATCTCCATGACAATGACTCTGGCATCAGGAGACCCAGCGAAGAACCGCCCACTACCAATAAATACAACAAAAGTGCCAACTCTTCTGTGGTCAGTATTTGATGTGGGTTGTGGATTTTGGTCAATTGGCACAGAAGGGCAGGAGGAAACTGGGTTGCCTTTGGTCGGGGTCTAAGGCCCCAGGCTATCATCACATCTCTGTCCCCGAATAGAGATCAGTAGCCTCTGTCCCATTTTGATCGTTCCCCTTCCTCCACTTCAGTTTCGGTTCAGTCTCCAGCAGCCTCTGTGCCTCTGTTCCTCTTAGGAAGAGGGAGGACAGATGGGAGTCCATCACTGAGTAACAGACATCCGTCTAGGACTGAATCCCTATCCAACTGAGACACTGGACAATGGACAGAAGGTGAGAGTAAACATCTAGCTCCCAGTGGGATCTGTGGCTTTACATCTCAGGTAAGAGACAGAGAAGGGTGATGCGCCATGCCGGTACAGTGTCTCTAAAAACAGATGTCACCACAAGTGAGGATGTCGTCTCCAAATAATGTTATCCAGGACTGTTTAAGCCTTAAAGTGAATTTCTGTAAAGCTATGCATATAAATCTTATACATATCCTAAATTAACTGACTCAGTGTGCTTCCTCAATTTACATAGACACTGTCTTGGTTCTGATTTAACTCAGTAGGGCACTCAACAATATTTTAATCAGAAAATCTTTAGTTCATTAGAGCAAGGATACTTAACATAAAATATACCCTCTTCATAAATATGAAGTACATAATACCGTAGTGTTAACTACAGGCACAATACTGAAAAGCAGATCTCTAGAATGGATTCATCTTGCATGGCTGACTCTCATAGCCATTGAACAACCACTCCGCACTTCCCTGACCCTGGCAATCACCATTCTGCTCTGTGTCTATGAGTTTGACTCTTTAGCTTTCTCCTATATGTGGAATTTGCTCTTCTGTGACTGGCTTACTTCACTCAGCATAATGTCCTCCAGGTTCATGTTGTTGAAAATAGCAGGATTTCCTTTTTTTTTTTTTTTTAAGTCTGAATAACATCCCATTGTGTATATATACCTACAATATCTTGAATAATGACCTTTTTCAGAAATGGTTGTAGTATGTGGCATCTAGACAATTACAATACCTAATACAGGTCCTAGTACTTAGTGAGTTCCCTGCAAACAATGATAGTTGACAGATATGAAGACACAGAAATCCAAAGGAACACAAAATTAGCATCAGTCAGAATCACTAGCACAAGCTCAAAGAGACCAGTTGGGCTCAGGAACAGAACATGGGAGCAACTGTACGAAGATGCACAAAGAGGGAGTTAGTATCTACCTAATAAACACCTCAAGGAGGCATAATAACACAATTGCAATAACATTCTGAAAGACAAATACCATTCTTCTGTTGCAGGCACATCCACTTGGTTGCGTTCTAGTCTTGGGGTCTTCACAGCACTCTCTGAAGCTCAATTTTTTCATCTCTCAGATCAGACTGCTAGGCTGGAGCTTTAAGATCTCTTATGACCATGGCATTTATGACTCAGACTTTTGGAGATTCTCCTGGGTAAGGGACAGGGCTGATGCAGCATACCCTTCCCTGTCCTGTGAAAGGAAACTGTCTTTATCCTATTAAACCCTTTCTGAAACCAGCGGAGTGCACCCAGCAGTATCAAAGTCATATTCTGAAAAGCATCTGCCCCATTTTGATTCTAAATGATAATGACAGAATTAATATTTGTATAACACTTAACCATTGCAGTAGTATTTTCTCACTCATTTTGGAGAAAGCTTGAAAGTTAAGTTAGCTGATTATGAGTGAACTCCATTATAAAGATGAGAAAATTGATTCAGACACATCAAAGTCCCATAGCCAAAACATAGTGGGGTCAGGACTTGAGTCCACAGCAAAAGTGTAACAGAAATCTTGTCTTAAAGTACTTTCACATGGAAGGAGAGGGACAGAATTCTGCTTTCCTCTTCTCACCAACATATGTGTGTGTGTGTGTACATGTGAGCAATACTCCTACACCAGTCAGATGATCTATAATCTAGTAATAGTTCTAATGGCTGTGTGAACTTGATGAGTATCCTCAAACTCTTTGGTTATCAAATTTCTCATCTTTATAATGGAGATATTAAAAATAATATATACCTCAAGGACTCATTATGAACACCAAATGAGACAATACATATACATTTTTTTCACTCTATCCTGAATATGGTGAATTGTAATAAATGTTAGTTCACATTATATTTCTAAAAGATGGTTCTAAATTTTGGTTGATAAACTATTAGCAAAATTGTATTTTAATTGTTTTCTTCCTGGAAATGTCAAAAGGAATACTGACAGACTAATGGTGGGGATGAAATTCCCCCTAAAGAACTAACTGAAGTAGGCTGGGGGTGAGGTTAATTTGTGACCCTGATGTGAAGTTTATGGTACAGAAACAGAAGAAAGGGAAAAATGTGTGTCTCTTGTTTCACAGAC
The DNA here is from genome assembly GCF_002201575.2 of Neomonachus schauinslandi. NCBI lineage: Eukaryota > Metazoa > Chordata > Mammalia > Carnivora > Phocidae > Neomonachus > Neomonachus schauinslandi. The sequence goes on along the minus strand of NC_058408.1, from coordinate 3,272,138 downwards.
CTGTATAAACATCTGCTTTTCCTTTGGAAATATGAAGACTCCGTGTGTTGACACAGCTAAATAGCAGGCCCTGGTTCCGTTCTGAAGGGCCAGTCAACACTAAGAAAAGTGGTCATCAACCCAATCACAATGTTTACATGAATAACACCAGTAATATCCATATTTTTATCAAAATGCTTACTGGTGATATTCAAATACTGTTTGTTCTTCAAAGCTTTCCAGAAATTATTTGTTTTTTCCTCCAGATTTTCAGGACATTTTGCTTGTACTTCTTTCATAATGCTTATGATAGTCTGCCTTGTAATATGCTTGTTGTTTGATTCTCTCTTCTTGGAGAAAGGAACTGTGATTTTATTCATGTTTACATTTTCAGTGCTTAGAACATAATAGAAATCATGAAATCATAAAGTATGAGAATCATGGAACAATGTATTCCAGTCTTTAGAAGCTCAATGAATAGTTGAGTTTGATACCTAAATACATAGATACCTAAAAACATGTTGTACAAAATATGTATCATTGATAATTATAAAACATCCATAAGGAAAAAGTCCTAGGTTTATATTCATATGTGACTAAGATTAACTACAATTTATTTTCTAAATTTGTTTCATACCATCCCCCAACAAAATAGAAAATGTAGGAAAACTTTCTACCAGGCGTAAATAACTGATATGGATGACTCTGGCTACAGAGCAACCAGACACCAAAGGGCTGGCATCATCCTTCAAGGTCTAGCCCTTGCTCCCTCCAGCGCAGAGCAGGACTCTTTGGAAAACCAGATTACCTTCAGTCAAGCTTGGAAAGCCTCAGGGGAATGATAATCCCTCTTAAATTTTCCCTCCCCTAGAAATCGCAGAAAAGGCAGATTCAACAACTTGCCATGAGTTAAATGCTCATTATCTCACTGATGAAAATATTTCTGGTCCAACTTCCACAGAACAACAGTAAAGTAATGAAAAAGAAGTGTTTACTGAGCATTCACTATTTACTAAATTAGACTCTTTCATATACATGCTTTCAATTAATTTTCACTGTAGCCCTGGGATGTAGGAGTTACTTTTCTCACTATACAAATGAGAAAACGGGACTTGGAGAATTTATGATCTTACCACTAAGAATATGCCAGAGTCAGGATTAAGGCCTAAATCTGTTTAAGTTCAATACCTACTTTATTCCTACATTACTCAACTTTACTTGTGTTTATAAAGGTAAAATTTGAGATCATATGCATGGAAATTCATTAGTAGTCCTGAGAATTGGGGATCCTGGAATTAGAAAGATAACAGTTTACTAGTAATAAATATGCTTTCTAGGAAATAAAAGCCCTTGTGTCAGGCATTGAACAAAGAACTAGGGGAATAAGGTGGAGGAAGAGAAGGTCTGACGGGGTGAGGCATGATACTATGGAGACACAAAACATCAGGGACAGGACAGCCACTGTGCTTCCCTGAACTATTTATACATCTGGATGAAAGTGGTAGATACTAAATTATGCCCAGTCTTATTATATTTTCCAAGAATGCTTTAGTTCAACATTTCTATAACAGATATAAAGAAACCCAGAAATAAGCACAGACATATTTTTTTCCAAGGATATACAAAAGATTTTTCTCCTTGGTGCTTTCAGTTGCAAGTGCAAATCTGTCATTTCAATCATCACACTATTTTATGATAATCACTTCTGCAAACATCTCACCTTGAACTGTGAAGTCTTGGACTGGGTCTTATTTATATGTGTGTCCTTAACACACAGTGCCTGGTCCTAATCACATTGCTTAACACTTCTTGTATAGCATCTGATATTCTTGATTTAGGGGTTCTCTGCTAAGGTAGGGTACACTGCCATTAATTTTTGTTATTGGTATTAGTTAAGATAATAACTTCAAATGATATGCTTTTTTTTAAATGGGATAAACACAAGTCTACCTTATAATTTCTCTCCCATTTACTTACATTCCCATGTACCCTAGAGAGTAACATATGTCCAAGGATTTGGGAATACATGGAATTCCAGTGATGCTCTCTTCAGTGCTATATTCCTATTGTAAATGGAGATTTCTCTTTTCGGTTTGAAAGATACTACTTAGTTCCTTGTAGTACAGAAACCCTTAGGCATTCTTGGTCTTGTACAATCCTCATGCCCAGGAGGAAAGAACACTGAGGATTCTCTTACTCTGCACATTCTAGGAAGTCTTCTTGACACCACAAGATAAGTAACAACATGCCAAGTTAGCTTTTTTATTTGTATGATTATTATTTATTGAGAAGCTATTAGGTACTTAAGATGGTTCTAGATACTGAAGAGCATTCAGGTGAAGATACATAAAATTTACATCTTCCCCTTAAGGGTACAAAATCCAACAGAAGAGAGAGATGAGAAAAATGCAACACAATATTTCAAAATCAAGTAAACACATTAAATTGGCAATTAATGTCTTACACAAATTCTGAAGAAGAAACGACTCTTTATGGGGAGATATCAAGGAAGTTCCCCAATAAGCAGATTTGGCTGAGGCTTCAGAATAATGGTAAAACATTTATAAATAAAAAATGGGTAACAAGCTAGCATAAGCAAGGAGTAGAGGCAAGGAAGATGCAACATAACTGCATGAGAGTGATGCATTCCATGAAGGTTGATATGATCACAGACACATAGTTTGGTTTCCAAAACAAGACCTTAAAAACCACAAAGTGTTGGGATATGAAGTCATGAGTAAAATTTTGAGGAGGGGAGTAATATGATATAATTTATATTATAGAAGTTTACCTGGCATCAGGGGCAAGACGCATTGAAGAGATGTGGATGGGATGGGAAGGACAGGCACAATGGGGTGTCAGTAGGAGTTAAGAGAAGTGATGGAAATGGACAAGGGTCCTGAGGAAGATGGGGGTACTCTCTGTAGGGGGAAGGACTCTGAGGTGGGCATTGGAGGATGCAGAGGTATTTTCTATCCTGGAAAACTTTTTTGAGATTGGGGAACAGAAGGAAGGTTCAGAAGCAAGAGTCAGCATAATGAGAGTATGCGAAGGTGGAGCCAAAGACCATGCCAGGAAGTGTGGCCAACAGGGGCAAGGAAAATGCAGGTCCAGGTTACAGAGAGATGGGAACTAAGAGTCGGACTGTAAGTATAAGGGGAATGCTAATGAGAAGCTGCTGAGGATCACAGACAAAGTTGCCTCTCAATGTAGCATGTTAAAACAATTTACTCTGCAACTGAGGGTATGGGCATGTGTGAGGACAAGTAAACCAAAAGGCCAGGTTTGCATGATAAACCGAGTGAGGGGCGAGGAATGTGAATGACAGTTGCATCCTGCAAAAGCAGATGAAGCGATAGTTGGGTCTGAGAAAGTCCAGAACCGTTCGCCTGTGGTGTTAGAATGATTGTGGAGATGCAAAGTTGGACATGCACTTGGCTGATTTTAGACACCTCTTCCTGTCTTAAAAATAAACTGGATGGAGGGGGAATAATGAATTTAGAACTCAGATCTTAACACCTACTCAATGATGAACAATTTCTTGTGATTTTACTAGTTTTCAGAGGTTTGTCTTGACACTATCTCCTCCTCTCTTGGATTGTCTCCAAATTATGAATCTTCCATGGAGCGAGGCAATGAGACCCTGGTGAGGGAGTTCATCTTCCTTGGCTTCTCTCTTCTCTGGCCGGGCTGCAGCGACTGCTCTTCATAGCCTTCCTGCCCCTCTACCTGTTTACTCTGGGCGCCAATGCCATCATCATTGCCACCATCGTGCTGGACAGAGCCCTTCACACCCCCATGTACTTCTTCCTTGCTGTCCTCTCCTGCTCTGAGACCTGCTACACCTTCGTTATTGTACCCAAGATGCTGGTGGACCTGCTGGCCCAGAAGAAGACCATCTCCTTCTTGGGCTGTGCCATCCAGATGTTCACCTTCCTCTTCCTTGGCTGCTCTCACTCCTTCCTGCTGGCAGCCATGGGTTATGACCGCTACGTGGCCATCTGTAACCCTCTGCGCTACACGGAGCTCATGGGACATCGGGTGTGTGTGGGACTAGTGGCTGCTGCCTGTGCCTGTGGCTTTACTATTGCACAGATAATCACCTCCATGGTATTTCACCTGCCCTTCCGCTCCTCCAGCCAGCTCCATCACTACTTCTGTGACATCTCCCCTGTCCTCAAAGTGGCATCTCACCATACCCACTTGAGTCAGATTGTCATCATCATGCTCTGTGCATTGGTCCTCATTGTCCCCCTGTTACTGATTTTGGTATCCTATATTCACATCATTTCTGCCATAGTCCAGTTTCCTTCCACATTAGGCAGGTACAAAGCTTTCTCCACCTGTGCATCCCACCTCATTGTTGTCACCATCCATTATGGTTGTGCCTCCTTCATCTACTTACAGCTCAAGTCCACCTCCTCCTCAAGCCAAGATGCTCTCATATCTGTCTCCTACACCATCCTCACTCCACTGTTCAACCCGCTGATTTATAGCCTCAGAAATAAAGAATTCAGGTCAGCGCTTCGTAGAGCTGTGGGAAGAACCATTTCCCTGCCACAACGTTAATCAATATCCTGCTCTTTCCAAACAGTAAAGTGCAAGGTGTACAAGGAAAAATTCCCAGAGTAGAAGTGACCAAGCAAGAGAGCAGAGTTTTCAAGAACAGAGATCATTTCCTTCATTTCCATATATAAAATTCAGAAAAACACATCTTGCTGTAATCACATCCATTATTGCTCACTGAGGTTTTTTTCAGTTGAGGGAAAAATAATGGATGGCTATTACAGGAAAACTTGTATGTGTTCAGAATTCTAGGCTCTGGCAAATACTATTATTCAGTCTTAGCCAGATGGGAATCCAACCCTGAAAAATACTTCACGGCCCTGAATCTCTGTTTCAAGGACCGAGGAAGCTCCTGTCTCCATATTTCTCCCTTTCTGGATGTTTCCTGAGTCTCAGTCTTTCAATAACAGCAGACCACAATGCTTACATGACATAACATTTTTAAATGGGTGAGACGATGTTTGATGCTTAAGATATATCGAAGTAAAGTTCAAGCAAGAAAATTATACAAGAAGTTACCCATTTATGTGTTTCTAATGTATTATGGGAGCAAACTTTTTGCTAATTTTCTATGCACTGACATAAATCTAAACTTGGTTAGCATCCCTTGAGGATACTCACAGAAGCATGGGTTAAAGAGAACACCTAAAATCTCACAGCATGGCCAAGAAAGGCAGGCTAAGCTTAACCCTTTTCATTAACTATTCAGCAAATAGAAATCCCTGTGTAAAGAGCAAACAGTTTCTGTTCTCCATGAGCTCCTGGGTCTCATGGGCATTTGAGACCAGAATTTCTGTTATCCATTTTCATTTTCTTTCCTTCCTGCAGGAGTGAGAACAAACAGGGCACCCACTCTGTGCAGAGAGCTGCCTCCTGGCTGTATGCGCCCATCAAGATCCACTGGTCAATAAAGGTCTTCTGACTGAATCACTTTGTTTCCACATTTCTCCCTTTTCTTCCACTAGATGCTCATCAATGACATATCCTTGCCAAGGCTTGAAGCAAGAGGAGGGGACAGGATGTCTCATTCACAGCCCCTGCTTGTTGTGGGATGCTGAGCTTGTCTGCAAGGCTGTAAGTCAACTGCCATTTCTTTGAAGCTTGAGACTTGCTGAGAGAGGGGCCCAAAGAGCAGAGACTATAGCAAAATTAATTTCTTTGGTCATCAAGCTCTCCTTTCCTTGGGCCTGTTGCTCAGCTCAGCCCCCCCAGCCTATCAAGTGTCTCATGAAAAGGAAATAAACTGATAAACCCCATGTGAGTCCATTCCATGTGTTAATTCTTCAAACCTGCAGTATGTGCTGCTCTTTCAAAATTGTCACTTGATGTGCACTTTGGGCAGCCTGGGAAGTACACAGTAGGATCCATATTTTAGAGGTGAGAAACTGACTGTCAGAGAATTAAAACCTCTAGCCCACTAGTGAGTAGAATTAATACTGACCCCACATCATCTGCTTCCTTTATTAAGGTCCCTGCAGTGCTCTCACATGACCTCTCATGAAGATATGATCTTTTTAATTAATAGAGGGTAGAATGCGTATGTATTCATCTCCAGCAGCAGAAGACTATGCCAGGTGGAAAAGATAAACTCCCATGGATGAGACAAATGGCCTTCACCTCATAGTGTGTCACTCATCCCCATCCTAATATGATAGGTACTGTGGGGTGGAGGCATAAGAAAACCTCCCCCTTTTCCTCTGGTCTTGTCCATGACTCATGGACACTGCTACTTGGAGGCAGATACCAGAACACTGATAAGTGGGTAGGGCCACTGTGTGTTAAAAGGTCACATGTGTTAGATGATTCTCCTGACACTTCATCCTTACTCTTTTTTTATGTGACCAAAGAATTCATTTGACCTTGGGCCTGACCTCATGAGTTAGAACTGAACATCCTCTCCTTCCTCTTTCACACACATTCACACACACACACTCTGTAGTCCTTTGTATCTTGCAGGAAAGTGGTAAGATCTTCAGATCTGGGGCTGGCTTTAGTGAGAAAGCAAAGCCCTTTAGGCCTTCAGACTAAGGTATTATTTCAGCTGAGTTTACAGTCATAAATTCAGCCAATAACAAAAATTCACGTTTGTTTCTTTGTTTCCATTCATTATCGTGGTCCGTGAATACATCATGGGAAAGGCCAAACCGAGGCAGAATTAGGGCTCAGGGAATTTCTGTGACCTTGGCTGTAACACAATGTAATAACACTGCAAGTGGATTTGTGGCCTCTCGGGCTGGCCTTGTGTATCAAGACTGATGTTCTAGGACACCCTCTAACACGGAGCAGGCCAACCGTTATTCAAGAGAATGTAATTTTGAGCATATCAACCTAAGATATCTCCAGACTAGGGGAGAGTGAACTATGGCTAGACAGCAGTTAACCGCCCCCCCACCCACAGAGGCATTCACGCTGAGGAGGGAAGAGTCAGTTTGAGCCCAGGCAACGAAGCGCCTCCCACCTCACAGAGTTCTGTTCCATAGAGTCAGTGAAAGATTATTTTAAAATGAAAGTTTTTGTTTTCCTATTCATTAATTTATAACAATATTAACATTCACAGGTTGAGTTGATCAGATTGACTAGGTATTTATACTCAGAGAACAAATTCAACACATCATTTTTTTCCTAAACTCCTGATGCTTTTCTCATCTCTCTTGATGATTTTAAGGAGATACCAGTAATTTCACACATTTTCAGAAAACCGGCCACTGTGCAGTAAGAGATGGAATTTTGCGTGGGCCAGCTTAGCTCTGCACATCTTGCCAGGACATCTTCATTTGAAAAGACAGTTGCTCAGAGAAGCACTCTGCACACGTTTGTACGCATACCACCCTCCTCCTCCTTCTCTCCTGGCAATTAAAATGTGACTGTGACACAGGTTCACCTTCTCAATGAGGCTCTGAGCCCAGGGACCAGAAATACAGACCATATATGTCTAGCAGGACGAGAGAGACCCGCCCACGGCAAAAACAGGGCTCCAGACATGCCCATCTTGTGGCAGATTATTCCTATCCCTTCTGCACTGCCTCAGCCTTCATGTGTTAATTCAAACTCATTCCATGCTCCATGAGACGACTCCCTATATCTTTTCCCCGAAAAACTTCTATCCTTTTCCCCACGAGGTGATTTTCCCCACGATTCCACTTTATCTCGAACTTTCCTTTATGGAAAACCTTCTGGAACATGATTTTGCTTTCTGCTTTGGCTTTTTCCTTCGTATGCCTCAGTCAAGAAAGCTGCTCATTTCCCCTGATGAATCTTTAGGAGCAAGGTGGAAAGAACTTCTGTCAAGTGTAATGCAGTAATCTTTCCCAGGGGATATGATAACACATCCACAGAGCAGATGTTGTGTCTCTGCTTGGCAAGAGACCAAGAGACATCACTGGCAGCAATCAGTGGAGCAACAACTCAGAATGAATTTGTAGGAGATGTGAGCTCCACAGAGTGCATGCAGGGGAGCAGAGAGATGTGCTGGCTGCCCTGTCTGCGTCCACAGGGCTCTGAAAGTTTAAGATCAAATCCTTAAGCAGCCTGCAAATGAGGACCGCAGGAGGAAAGGGGCAGATCTGGGATATATGTGCTCCTCCTGGGGCTCAACACAGCTGAGGAGAAGGTCAACGGAAGGTGTTTGCAAATATGGGAAAAATAAATTATTTACCTCACAAAAAATCTAGAGATACATTTAACAATTTCTAGTCAAGACCTATTAAAATAAAATTTTTACTTTATTAAAATATAAAGAAAACTCTTTTCTGAGGGATACAGAATAAAACCTGAGTAAATATAGAAACACACTATGTACAAGGAGCAGATGTCCCAATTCTGTAGAGTTACCAATTAGTCCTATTTCATCTTTAACTTCAAATCAGTTCCAATCAAATATCTATTTTTTGATAGTGTGATAAATGCCCCTGCATTTCTAAGGGAAGAGTAATTGCAGATGAATATCCAAGGGTATTCTGAAAAAAGCAGTGGTAAGTGTTACTCTGCCAAAAAGTAAAATGCAAAATGAATGATAATTATTAAATTAATGTAATATTAGAGAAAATTAGATCCACAGATCAAAGCACAGAATGGAAAATCCCAAAGTAATACTATTATGCAGCAAAATAATTGAGGAAGGGTTATTTTAAAAGAAGTGCACATCATTTGATATTAAAAGGATGCCAGTTAGATTTTTATCTCACACGGTTTATTCAAAATTTGACCAGCTGTTACAATATTTTTTAATATAGTAAATTTAAAAGACAATTTAAGTAAATACGTCCGATCTTGAGGAGCTCTCTAAAACGTGAAAGCAGAAGTAGTAAACAAAGGAAATGATTTTAGTGTATAAATGATTTCTACAAAATCAATTAGCTATTAATTAAAATAAGGGACAAAATGAGCAAAAATATTTAAACACATAAAAATAATTACTTCTTGGGCGCCTGGGTGGCTCAGATGGTTAAGCGTCTGCCTTCGGCTCAGGTCATGATCCCAGGGTCCTGGGATCGAGCCCCGCATCCGGCTCCCTGCTCCTTGGGAGCCTGCTCCTCCCTCTGCCTCTCTCTCTCTCTGTGTCTCTCATGAATAAATAAAAATGAAAAAAAAATCTTTAAAAAATAATAATAATAATTACTTCTTTATAGAAATATAAATATAGAAAAAATACTGTAAAAGTAAAGCCAATTAAAAAATTAAAAAACACGAGTGAAAAAGAAATTCAAAAAAAGAAAGTATAGCCACTATATAAAAATATTTTAGAAAAATGTTCAGTTGTGTAAGCAACTGAATTAACACAGAAATGGTCATAAGGATTACATAAGACAACGTGTGCAAAGTTGTCAGTAATTTCCTGACCAATATCAGGACAACAAATGATAGCCAGTATTATTCATAAGTGACTGGGGATTCTTGCTAGCAGGGACTGAAGCGGGGTTGCTGAGCAGAGGAGCAGGATCATGCTTGTTTTAGTTTGCTAATGCCAAAGTGACTTCAGAAAAGTGCAGCTGTCCACACCCCGACAGCAATCCATGACAACCAAGTCTCAGCATCCTTGCCAAAAATGAAAGTATCATCTGTTTTACTTTTGCCAGTAAAATGGACAGAATATTTTACTTTAGTTAATATTTTTTATCATTACTCATATCTTGCTCGTTTGCCTTTCTTCACCTATAGATTGACTGTTCTTGTATTTCTTTCACAATTTTTCACTATTTCACTAGGTCATACTTTTTCCTTTCTTTTCTTTAACTCATATGAGGGGGACACAGTGTACAGAGTAAGAGCATGAATTCTGTAGCCTTCCTGTCTGGGTCCAGCTCCTTTACTTAGCAGCTGTGTGACCTTAGGCAAGTTACTTAACCTCTCTGTCTATCACTTTCCTCATGTATTAAATTGTGATACAGTTTTATTCATATGATAAGTTGATGTAAGGATTATGTTGAATTAATAAATGTAAGGTTATAACAGTGCCTAAAACAGTAAATTCTGCATAAATGCTGTTGGAATTCCTCCCTCAGTATTAAGCGTTTTTCCTAAGCATCACAGCATGAACACTTCTCTAGCCCGGGGATATGAAATACAGCTTGGATCAGATGTTGTGTCCTCACATGCATAAGTCTGCCATGTCTTCCTTAATATGGCCCTTCTCTAACTGCTCATAATAAGATTTTGTAATTTTCCCTGCAGAAGTCTGGCATATAATTTTTTAGATTTATTTTTATTTTATTTTGAGGATTTAAAAATGGTGTTTTTTTTCCCATCAAATTCCTTGTTGGAATGTTTGGAAATGCAATAGATCTGTAAAACAATTTTTTTTTAAAGATTTTATTTATTTATTTGACAGAGAGAGACACAGCGAGAGACGGAACACAAGCAGGGGGAGTGGGAGAGGGAGAAGCAGGCTTCCCGCGGAGCAGGGAGCCCGATGCGGGGCTCGATCCCAGGACCCTGGGACCATGACCTGAGCCGAAGGCAGATGCTTAACGACTGAGCCACCCAGGCGCCCCCAATTTTTTTAATCTAATAAAATTGTTAATTCAAATAAATTCTTTGTAAATTCTTTTGGACTCCTACACACATAATAGCATCATTTACAAGTAATGACAATTTGATTCTTCTTTCCCAATCTTTATTCCTTTTATTTCTTTTTATCCTTTTATTATATTCTCTGGAGCATCATGTGAAATATTGAATAGAAGTGGTATTAATGGGCTATTGGTATTTATCTCAAAGGGAAAATTTCTGACATTTTACTATTAGATTTCTGTTCTAGATTCTTTGTATATGCACCAGATTAAGAGATAGCTTACAATTTCTAGTTGGATACAATTTCTTTTTATGAATGATTATTTTTTATCATCATTCTTTAATTAAAGGTGGGAAATTATATTACAATTGTTCTAATGTCAAAAAAAAAAAAACAACCCTGGGCGCCTGGGTGGCTCAGTCGTTAAGTGTCTGCCTTCGGCTCAGGTCATGATCCCGGGTTCCTGGGATCGAGTCCCACATCGGGCTCTCTGCTCTGCGGGAAGCTTGCTTCTCCCTCTCCCACTCCCCCGGCTTGTGTTCCTGCTCTCGCTATGTGTCTCTCTGTCAAATAAATAAATAAAATCTTTAAAAAAAAAACAAAAAAAAACCCTTGCATTTTGGGGGTTAAACTCAGTGTAGGCCATTTTATCTTTTAAAATAGTGCGAATATCCGTTATGTGCTAATGTGCATGTGGGGGCATGTGTCCGTGCATGTGAGTGTGTGTCCATGCATGTGCATGCGTGTGTGTGTGCCCATGTATGTGCATGCATGAGCGTGTGTGTGTCTATACACAGAGGTATGAACTTTCCACTTCTCTTACGGGTCCCTTCTGACGTTATATAACCCAACATTGAGTTTTAATATCAAGATCACACTGGTCTCATAAAATGACTTGGGAAGTATTCTCTCTTCATGTTCTATGAAGAATTTGTGAATCATTGAAATTGTGGAGGCCATTTGGGCCTGGTTATTTCTTTATCGAATGGCTTATAAATGATTAAATTGTTTAATGTTTAAATAAATGCTCATATCTTCCAGAATAGATCACGTTAAGGTTTATTTTACTGAGACTTGATTGATTTTCACCTAACTTTCATAAATGGAGATATAACATTCTTCCCGGTATGCTCTTATTAACATGTTATTCCTCGTAGCATCTGTGGTCATATCCCATTTATCATTTCTAATAACATTTATTGAATTTCTCTGTCTCTGATCAGTCTTACTGGAGAGTTATCATATCAGTTTTTCTCAGAAGAGCAATTTTTGACTTTGCTAATCATCTCTATTTTAAGTTTCTTTTCTATTTAAACTATTTTAATCCCTACCTGTACCGTAACCATTCTTTTCCCTTTTATGCTCTTTGTTTTTAGGTCTTTTTTCTAACGTATGATTTTAAGGCTATGCAAGCAGCTTTCAGTCCCTCTTTCCTTTCTGCTGTAGGTATTTATGGCTGTGGATTCCCTTCTAAGTACTATTGTAGCTGGATCTCACAAGTTTCCTACGCAATATTTTAAAAATATTTTCTCACTAAAGAATTCTTAAACTAGTAGTTACTCAGAAGTATACTTCCTAACTTCCAAACTTATGGGGGATTTTTCAGTTATACTTTTTATTTATTTATTTATTCAGCAAATATTTATTGATTGTTACCTACCGTGCATCTTTCTAGCACCGGACATGGATCAGTGAGCAAAATGAATAAACTTGTCTGGCCTTGTGGGGTTTTATCTCATTGTTGTTATTCATATGCACACACTATAGGCTAAAAGCATGTTTTGTGTGATTTTAATCCTTTAATGTGAGTTGAAATTACTTTATTGTCCAGCTTGTAGTAAATGTCCCTGTGCCTTTGAAGGGGATATACATTCTGCAATTGTTAGATGAAGCATTTTGTTGTTGTTTTCCTAAATAAAAAGTTTAGCATTGTTCAGGGCTTCTGTATCCTTACTAATCTGTGCTCTACTTTTTATATCAGTGACAAAGAACGTGTGTTAAACTTCCTACAATGACTATGGATTTTCTAATTCTTCCCTTAGTTATCTTAATATTTATATATAATGTTACATAAATATTATACATATATGTGTTCAAATTATGGTAGCTTCCTAATGAACTAACCTATATACATTATAAACCAAACCCCTTATCATTGGTAATGTTTTTTGCTATAAAGCCTAAATATCACATTTTAATACAGCTAGCGCTATATTTCTTTGTTTGCTGTAAGCCTTGAATATTTTTTTTTGCATTACATAGACTACACTATAGTAACAAACATTTCTAAATTCTAAACAGTTTACAAAGGTTTATTTCTTGAGCATGTTGCCTTTGGGTATCAGGTGGCTACGCCTCTGCATTAAGCTCTGCTTCCTCTTTTCTGGGATCCAGGCTGAAGAAACAGCCCTTATCTGTCTCCCACTGCTCTCACTGTAGCAGGGAAAAGGACAGGTAGATCCAGGCCATAGTTTTTAAGGCTTCTGCTAAGGCATGGCCCACACCACTGTTTACATTTCTTAGCCAAAGCAAATCTTGTGGTCAAGTTTGATGTCAATGAGACAGGTAAATATACGTTTCCCACAGGGAAGCATGGAAGATCAAATGGCTATGCACCAATGAATACAGTACTATTACACGAAAAGCAAAATCTACGGTCCAGATAATGGCCTGAAATTTTCTTTTATTATACTATCCTTGCCAAGAACAAGAATTAATATCATGCTGATGTTCAGAATATACAGATCCACTCCAGATCTCTCACCCGCCTTCTTCCCCAAAAAGCTGACCTGTATGAATTATAGTAATTAAATGCAATTATGAAGGATATAACATCTAGGATGCTGCTAACTCCAGGTAACTCCATAGTCTATGCAATTCTCCTATGCCTTGAATTTCCTCAATTTTAACGTGCTATTTATTTTCCACTGGGACTTTGGCTGATACAGTGACTTGGAACAGAAATGACCTGAGGGAAAAAACATGGGGTTCTAGGACTGGGTTACTTGTCTATTTAAGAGTACACAGACAGCCTCCTTAGTAGTGTGAAAAGGGATGAGTTCATCCTGACATCTAACACCATTTCACTTACTCAGGTAAGCACCAGTGTGGCATAGTTTGAATTATGGAGGGAGGCCATGGCATCGGGCACTCATGTGCTTTCACTTAGATGGCACAGTAATGACAGTGACTTATAAAGAATCTTTAAGATCCTGGCATTTTTACAATCGTAGAATGAACACACACAAAAACAAAGTTATGAGTAATGAATACACAATTTGAAAGATGCGTGGAAAATCAGAATGCCCTTTTAACAGATGTGAAGGAGTCCACATCATCTGGAGTCTTAGGACAACTTATCACTAAGGGTGAAATCCATAATCTGAAGGTATATTTAGCTTTTAAAGATCAACCTGACCAGAGCTCTTATGCTAAATAAGACATGAGGCATGAGACGCGGGATGAATACGTTTCAGCTGATCTAAGTGAGGCTGAGATCTTGAGCCTCCAATTCCCCTGAACCACCCTTGTCTGTTGAGAAAGATACCACCCCTACCCCCATACATACACATCTAAGGGAATCAACGGTCCTCTGCATAAAAGACTCTGTGGTTGCACCTGGGCTAGTTGTCCCATTACCTAACTTTGTTTGTAGGCCTACAACAGGAACCAGATCACAATGCAATCTGGATAGAGAGGTACAAGGCTTGTTCTGGGGTAGCTTGAACACAAAAAACGAAAACAAACACCTACAAATTCGGCCAATTTGTGTCAGTGGGAGTTCGGAGGCCATGTCCCTATGCAGAAGAGAATTATGAAGAATTATGATCTTAGGCCAGAGGAGAAGAAACATCAATTTCAATCCCGTTTAATTCATTGATATAGGAGCACTCAACAGGGATTCAGAATTTTTTTTTTTAAAGATCTTATTTATTTATTTGGGAGAGAGAATGAGAGACAGAGAGCATGAGAGGGAGGAGGGTCAGAGGGAGAAGCAGACTCCCTGCCGAGCAGGGAGCCCGATGCGGGACTCGATCCTGGGACTCCAGGATCATGACCTGAGCCGAAGGCAGTCGCCCAACCAACTGAGCCACCCAGGCGCCCCAGAATTTTTTTTAGATTTTATTTATTTATTTGACAGAGAGAGAGACAGCGAGAGAGGGAACACAAGCAGAGGGAGTGGGAAAGGGAGAAGCAGGCTTCCGGCCAAGCGGGGAGCCCGATGTGGGGCTCAATCCCAGGACCCCGAGATCGTGACCCGAGCTGAAGGCAGTCGCCCAACCAACTGAGCCACCCAGGCGCCCCACCAGGATTCAGAATTTAATTTGTTGACTCATGCATCCAGAAATGGCATCAATCTTAGAATAACTAACTGAAGTCTGAACTAAATATTGACATATGGTTAACAAATTGGATATGCCACTGTTTTTGTAATACACCATAAAGGAATCCAAAAGCTTTGGGAAATGAATGTGTTGGGATAGAAAAACTACAGAAAAGCTCCTCATCCAACCACTAATCACTATCACCCAGGGGACCTGGCTATGTTTATAAAATGTAGTGGTGATAAGAATATAAACATCCTTAAAGAGTTCTATGGTAATTGTTATTGTAGACTAGAGATGATGGTGAAAATACTGCACAGCAATTGAGTTCACTGATGTCAAAGAGAGTAATATTATTCTGGAGAATGGAACTCCAGGGGCCACACAGAACTGTCAGAAATAAGATGTGGACAATAAACGATATAAATTGAAGTTTAGGATGATGATTAGTGTTATGACCTGCAAAGAGCTGTGGAAATGTCTGACTAAGGGATTTCTAGCAATGAAATAGATCAGCAGCCAATCAATAAACTGCTTGATAGTATTCTATGCCTGATGGATGGATGGCTGTGCAAGTTACAGTGTGGTAATTCATGGCCATTTACCTAAATTTCAGTACTACACCAATTCCCAAACCTGAACCTCCTTATTATGAGAGAAGATGGGTAATTTTGATGAAAGACCCTACAACACAGCCACAATTGTATCCTGAAAATCTTGACCCTGTATTTCCCAGAGGGACCTCCACCATTTACCAAAGTTCCTGTGCACTGGATAAAGTAAAATATCCAGACCTTGTGGGGGTTCTTAGAAACTGTTTGTACACTTATGCACATCCCAAGGGACCCAGGATGCCACATGATCTACTGGTCAGAATAAGGACCAATGGAGGTCGGATAATAGAAGAAGTCTTGGTTCAGGTCTGCCAGGATTTGAGGCTATTTGAAACTGGGCTCAGGCTCTGAGAAGGCTGGCTGATCTATTTCTTGTTTGTCTCATTCCTATTGTGTTCCCTTTGTGGATCTCAACCCAAAAGCTTGGGGAGTTCTTCAGCCTGCCACTCCTTGGTGGTCCATGAACTGTATTTTTGTCCTCTGACTCCATGGGTCTCAACCTCTTGACTTTTCAGTGTTTTCTTCCAGAATTGTGTAGCCTTTGTAGATTGACTTTTTTCAGTTAGCAATATGCATTTAAGGTTCTTCAATGTCTTTTCATGGCAGGATAGCTTCTTTCTTTTTCTTTGTCTCTTCCTTCACTAATACCATGCCGTCTTGATTACTGTTACTTTATAGTAAGTCTTAAAGTCTGGTAGTATGAGTCTTCCAACGTTATTCCTCTCTTTTACTGCATTTTAAAATGTAGATTTTATTTTTATCCAGATAGACCAACAAATCAGGAGATAATTGCCATTGAAAAGATAGTTTATTACACACAGTTCCCGTGGGGAGGGGGCACACCATGTCACTCAGGGCTATACCAAGAAACACTGACTTGAGTCATAGGCAGAGAGGGTTAGGGGACCCGAGAAAGATCCCCTCCTTTTGTTGTTGTTGTTTTTGTTCTTGTTTTTGGTTTTGGTTTTCATGGGAAGGAATGGGCAAGGCAGGGTAAGCAGGCTAAGCAGGTTTAGGACTGGCCAGTTTAATAATTTCAGGGAGCTCCTGGGTGTAGGGTCATCCCTAGTTTCTGGTGCTTGGCCCTGAGATAACCAGCATAGGGAAATCATGTAAAGAGCCTGAAAAAACAGATATTTTGGGAGTATGGGCCTTAGATTGTTTGCACATGCTCTAAGGAAAGCCATCTGTTGTCTCCAGGAATTGGAATCCTCTAACCCCAGGGAGGGCAGTCCCTCCCTGGTGAAGGTCCCAAATGTTAAAACAACAGATACAGAAATCAGAAAATGTGGTTAACATATAATATTGTGTTGACTATTCTGGGTCTTTAGCCTTTCCATACAAACTTGATGGTCAGTTTCTTGATATGCATAAAATAACTTGTGATTTTGATTGGGAATACCTTGACTTTATAGATCAAGTTGGGAAGAGCTAGCATCTTTTTTTTTTTTTTTTTTTTTTTTTTT